>NC_035434.2:96767861-96920936 GCF_002127325.2 Helianthus annuus
TCGGCAAGAAGGGCAAGCTGAGTCCGAGATACATAGGGCCTTTTGAGGTCATTGAACGAGTCGGAATCAGTTGCCTATAAACTAAACTTGCCTGAAGAGCTCAATGGAATTCACAATGTGTTCCACATCTGCAATCTCAAGAAGTGCTTCGCCGACGAATCGTTGGTGATTCCACACACAGATGTGCATATAGATGAGAGCTTAAAGTTCATAGAAAAACCTTTGTCGATTGAAGATCGACAGGTGAAGAAGCTTCGCAGAAAGCACGTACCGATTGTAAAAGTCAAATGGGATGCTCGTAGAGGTCCTGAATATACGTGGGAAGTCGAAGCTACAATGAAAGAAAAATACCCCTATTTATTTGAGTAATCTCGGGTCGAGATTTATTTTAAGGGGGTGAGGATGTAACACCTCGAAATTTTGTGTCCAATGATGTGTTAACACGTGTCATTTGTTTACACGTGGCATCTATAATAAATAAAGGACTAATTTTGACAAACCTTGAGAGTATATAAATTCGAGGGTTATAAATGTCAACAAGGGTGAATATACTGTATAGTATCCCTAAATAATGCCTAACCTTCAAACGAATAAATTATAGATCGTACAAAACAAAACGCGGAAGAAAGTGAGAGATTACAAACTACAGGGGTTAACTGTGTCAACATGTTTAATAATACCTCTGAGTGACCCTTTAACGTTCCCAAGACTTTGTAACAGTATTATACACTCACTAAAATAATATATATAAATTCCGCGAAGTTTCGATATGAAACGAGAAAGTTACGATCGAATTCGTAAAAGAAAGGTTAAAAGCGTCAATAATGAAAGTTAAGGCTTTCTGAACAATTAATAAATAAACCGGGGACTTAATAATGCGGGTAATTAACATGAGGCCCCTATCGGTAAATAACCGAGGGCCAAACCGCAAAGTTACCCCTTCAAATCCGAAAGGTCAGGCAAATCATTACGAAAGATTTCGTTATTAATGGCCCGATTCTGTAATCATTATAAAAGATTTGAAAAATTCAGAAAATATAACCTCACGCGACCCGCGTAAGGTTTAAACATAAGTTGAGGCGGGCCGCGAGCCTCCTCTATTTCGCGTCTGATCTTCTGATCCCAGGCGACCCGCGTAAATGTTGCATGGAATGTCCATGCGGGTCGCGTACGACGCCCAGATGCAGAATAGTAGTAACTACTTGGCTTTTGGAGCTTTTGAATGATCAAACAACCAACAAATGGGCATGGGCACCCTATGCTCGACCCATAACACTTAGGGGACATCTACCCATCACCCCTGACCTGTTGTAGGTGTTGTAATGATCATACATGCTTGACATTGGCTATAAATAGCCAAGTTTGGCACATAACATTCACACAAATCAAACAACATCTCTCTAATCATTCTAAGTGCTCCCAAGCATTCTCTTCTGCTCTATAATCAAGAAGCAACTTCTGTAAGTCGTTCATAACCATTTTGGTTTCACATTTCCATAGTTATAGCTCATAAACGCAACCGTCGTAACTAACGGTTGTCATTGCAATATCTTGCAAATGGTTCAGTCTTATGACGAATCAAAAATGGTTATGAGTTGGTATTTATGTGGGTATTAAACCTCTAAAATGGTTCCCCCTGATCACCACTCTAACTATGTCAATTATCGAGTCAAACGTGCGGTTAAAAAGTCAACAGAAAGCTATTTTAGCGATTTAAGCATAATCTGTAATGTATATGTTATGGAACCTGTTTTGACAATCATAAAACATGATAATAAGTATATAAACCTGTTTGCGCTCGTTTGAATCGATCATTTACTATATAGAACCGGTTCGGAGCCGAAAGTCGCAAAAGTTTGACTTTTGCTTTGACTTCAGTTCTGACCCGTTTTAGTGAGGTATAAATATACCTTAGGACTCTCTTAGGACCAGGTCACATGTTGGTATAAGCCTCTGTGGTCGGTTCATGAGTTACCCGAGTCTTTTACGCAATTCCGTCATTCGCCTAAAAGTTGACCGTAACGGCCTTTTAAAATTAAAACGAGTATTTCGGACACGTGAACGGACCAAAACCTTGCTTATTAAATTATAAGCATGTCCCTGAAGTTTCACGTCAATCCGAGGTCTAGAATGAGAGTTATGCTAAAAGGCGCACTTTTAAGAAAGTTTTGTAATTAACGGCGCAATTAGCATAACGCTCATCTAACCCAAGTTTTCGGCACCAAAACTTTTACCCACTGTGGTAAAATAATATTTTGGGAATTTTAAAGATTTTTAATAATTTTTACCTTGCTCATAACCTGCGGTTATGGCTACGGTTCGGTAAATACCGAATATGCCCTTTTTGGCCAAAACAGGAGTTCTACAAGGTCTTTTGACCCGATTCCAGTTGCTACTGATTTTAAATAATAAATAAAGTATTTTAAGCTTTATAAACTGTTCGGGAAACTCAGATTTCCTGTAGAACTCGAAAATCCCTTTTAAAGTCTTTAAAATGACCGAAAAGCCCCTACGGGGCATAATATTAACTTAAACTCGTTACGGGCATTACGGAAGGTATCCTACTGATACCAGAATACTTTTAAGGCATATTGACTTAGGAAATAAGCGTACGACTCTTATGGTTAACCGTTTCGCCTATTTGCGCACACGGTACGGCTCATGGAACTAGTTTTCGTGCAATAGCCGATATGGGTCAAATTATATTATTTGAACCCCAAAATCCAGAGTATGAACTATAAACCCATATAAAACAAGTCTCTGAACTTGTTGGGTCCAAATCATACTCCATTCTCGGTTTTCGCCTTTTCGTGCGAATTAACCATATCCATATATATCGGAATCAACCGGTTTAAGCTACGGCTAATACAAGGACCGTTAGGATTCCAAGAGGTTAATTAAAAACCTTCGTTCCAGATTAGGAGCCCCAGTAAAAGCTATCGGTGACTTGATCTAAATTAAGGATTAATACTTGCAAAGGTAAATACTTTTGACTTATTTCCCCTATATGGGCTTGGGTTACGGTATATTAATACCGCTTGATTGAGCATTATATAATTCCATCGCTTAGGTGGTTAATTGATTAAATATGATCGGCTCATTTAAACAGTTTTGTTGCTTATAAGCCTTTGGGGGGTTTAATGACCGTTGTCCCGGATATCCTCGGCATCATTTTACGAAATGGCCACGACCATCGACATCCCGGTGTAGGCGTACACCCGGTATAAAGTGTCGACATTAAAACTAAAAGACGTAGCCGTTGGTTTCTGTACTACGGTTTTACGCAAACGTGGTGTGTCTATAAATCTTTAACCCGGCACGACCCGGGCTACTGAACGCATAAAAGAACATGTAAAACGTTCACAAGATCATTATGAATTTTCCCAAGTTATAAAAGAGTTTGTGCCTTGTGCATTCAAATCAATTTTAATAAACATTTTCAAATGTGTCAGTTGAATGTATTTACCAGTGTAAACTGACGTATTTTCCCCAAAAAGATTAAGTGCAGGTACCTAAACGTAATTGGCTGGTATTAGCTCCCTAGCGTCGGGATAAGCCTCGCAAGCTTGATTGCAGTATCTAATGGAACAATACTTTATCTGTATTTACGATCCACTGTGGATATTCAACTCTGTAATACATTGATATTATGATCAGAGGTTGAAATTTATATATTTATCTTATGCTTCCGCTGTGCATTATATAATTGTGTGGTTTGACTATATTGTTGCCAACATCGTCACGGTAATCCCCCACCGGGCCCACCGGTGAGACACGTGGAAATCGGGGTGTGACATAAAACCCATCTCAACTATGAGCTCTCTTAATAAGACTTATGGGTAATCGACCTTTAGTTATAGGATCCTTAAGCATATCATGAACGTATTCCATACAAAGATTTAGTTTCCTTAATTCGTTCTTAAACGAATAATTAATTACGTATTGAAATTTAATGCAGCACCTCTTGAACTGTTACTGTTCAAGGAGACATAGTAGCTGACTTTATCACAATAAATCTTCAATATATTATTTATATGGAGTTAATAAACTTATGAGTCCACTGATAAGTTTTCAACAACATTTAGTGACTTTTGCTTTGTGATTAGTAACATATTATGTCATTGTAACTTAGGTTGTTGTTATCAGTTCATTATGACTCCTCTATGAGATAGGTTTTCTCTACTGAAATAATGATATGCCCCGAAATTACGTTTTGTCATCTTTAAATATTACAAATTTAGAATAACAAAAGGGTTTGACTTCTCACTTCTTCTTTAAATTATAGTCTCTCATTTCCTTTAAAGATATTGTTGTACTCTATTAGATGCTTCACATTAATCTAGACATATCTTGTGTGTCGCAATGTGAGTAATATCTAAACGAGTATAGACTTGAACCTACATAAGGCTTCTAATTAATGAAGTGTAAGGAAATAGTCTCATTAATCCTATTATCCTCCAAAGGAGAGCAATATTGTATGTTACATATGTAACAACCCATTTAAGGTTAAACTTTTGGAACGAAACTAATGTCCCATTGGATCTATCTTGGTATGTTATGATATCTATCACTCAAGAGATATCTCTGAGATCTATTATATCAAAGTATGTGTCAACAATGCTTTGACTTACGTAACATACACTTGCCAAAGGAATGTTATCTATTAAGACAAGTTTGTTTTAGTTGCTCCCACTCATCTTGAGGTAGGTACATGAATCCACTTAGTTCTTGATGAAAATAATTGCATTAAGATTTCATCACATTTTGATGTTTGCTTTAACCCATACATGGATTTTATTAGCTTACAGACAAAGTGTTCTTTAAACTTTAGCTTTGAACTTTCAGATTGCTTTATGAACATATAAATATGTAAGTCAGTTGTTAGGGAAAGTTGTTTTAGTGTTCATCTAATGCAGCTCTAAATTATTATAAGCTACTAGAACAGTGATGATCCTCAAAGAACTCTTTTGTAAGGTAGGTAAGAAAGATTCTTTGATAATTTATCTCTTCCAGAGTATAACCTTTCGCAATCAATCATGCTTCTTCGTTTCTTAATGTTTATATTAGGATTTGATTTGGTTATGAACGCTCTTAGGTAATTCAATCAAATTCCAAACGTTATTTGAACACATAAAATCAGTTATACTAAAAAACAGTTTATTCCATTTAAAAGATTAATTGATGCAAATGGCTTAATTAGAAGAGGTAGGATCAGTAGACTTTCCAATATCCATTTCATCTTTAGTCATGGAGGATATGTAATCATCAAAGTTAGTAGGCTTTTAAACCTAGATGACCTCCTGAGTTGATTATTGGGTATATTAGGAGTTTCAGTTTTGTAGATTAGCTCTTGGTTAGGTTGCTATCATTTCAGGATTCTAATTGTGTAAGAGTCGGTGTAGTATGGTGTAGAAGAGGTGTAATCGGAGTTAAATTCGAAGTAAAATTTAATGACTCTCTTCCCCCTGCTTCTTGTATTCCTTACAAGTCAAGATGAAGACTTTTATTGCTCCCACTGACCTTAGAAGTCTTTAGGAACTCAACATGCTTAGGGTCAATATTTAAAGACTAACATATTCTAATAGAGAAACAACTTAATGGCGTTAGTCATTGCAGCTTCTTTTGTTGAGGATTATGTTTGTTTAGCTAAGAAATTTGAGTGTGCCCACAATTAAGCAACAATGAAACTTTTGTAAGAGTATCATTAGATTTTAAGGAGACAAGTTTTAATGGAACAGTGTGGAGATGGAGTATAGTCTTGTACAAGAGGTGTAAATTAAAGTAATGTGTTTCACTCTCCCACCTCTTGCAACTTTTGAAAGTTATAATTAAGACACTTAATGCTCCCCACTGATCTTTGATATCTATAGGAATGCTACAAGAGAAGTTTCAATGATGTATATGTTGCAGCAAACTGCCATACATATGTTAGACTTGATATGATTTCCTTAATGTCTAGATGTGTGAGGACTGTTTCGCTTCTGAAAATGCTCTAGCCAATTCAAAAAGTCACTCTATAATGTGCGGAATCCATTAGGAATGATGACACACATAAGAATTCAAATATAAACATTGGTTTCATTGATGATTTGATGTTACAGATCCAAGAAACCAAACTGGCAGAGCTTCGCTACCAAATCTCAAAAGTTACAAATGAACAAGATAACACACCTATTTATTCTAGAAGCCTTTCATGCCAGGGGACCTTGGTGCGGATGGCTATTCGTGCGAAGGGTCCTTCGTGTGAAGGGTCCTTCGTGTGAAGGGTCCTTCGTGCGAAGGCTCCTTCATATGAAGGGTCCTTTCTCTCGAAGGTCCTTTTTCTCAAGGTCCCTTCTCTCGAAGGTCCCTTGGCACAAACGGTTCTTCCATTACATATCCGACACTTCTAATACGTATTGCTATACATACAAACATGACTCAATACATTGACGAAGGTCCCTTGGATGTTGACGTAGTCATGCTTCATTTTCTTCAAAATATTCATAACTTTAACATTCTCGTATATCAACAATCTCCCCCCTTGCTTGAAGATATTATTCTTTGTTCTTTGACAATTCAGCTCAACAATCTCCCCTTTATCTTGAGTTTCCTTTCCATTTGTCAACGTTTTTTCTAGCTCCCTCTATCATTCAGCTTCATGTTCTGCTCCCCTTATCTATCAACTTCCTGTCAAAATTCTCTAACATTCAAATACACATTTCAGATTCAAACTTTGAAATTTTCAAATCAAACTATTTATCATCATTTTCAAATTTCAAACATATTCAATAACTCCCAGATATCCAAGTCCAACTTAATGACCTTGATCATCCGATTTATCTACCAAGTTCAAATTAATGACCTTGGTTGACAATTTTGTAAAAAAACTAACATTTTCTTCAAATTCAAGTTTCAACTTAATGAACTTGTAATTATTTCAAAACATGTTTAGTATATTCAGATTTTGAAATTCAGCATCCCAACATCGATTGTCGAAAATAAAGAAGAAACAAAATCTTTTTGTATTTTACAAGCTTTTCACTAAAACGCACCCAAAATCTTTTTGGATTTATCTGAAATGAAATGAAATGTACTAACTGTGTAAAAATATATTTACAGACATATTTTGTTGAGTTTGTGTTTGAGTATCATATCAATTTTGAGACACATTGTCACACCCCAAAAACGTCACAGCGGAATATAAAACGTAGTGGTGACGGAAGTTGGTGCCCATTAATATCTTGCTGAACGATGCATCGAATTGTTGGACATTTTAACTTAATTAAAACATAGATTATAAAACGTAAAGTCTAATAGTACGTAACAACCACACCATAGTTAAGTTGTCTTGATCCTTATGGATTTTGTTACATTTGTCCCAAATAGTTTTAAAAGTTCGTCCAACACATTATCAAACCAAACATGCATCAACAACCACAAGATACACCATAATTCCCGAAGCCGAACTCAAGTACCTGAAGAACACGTTAAAATCAAGTGTCAACACAAAGGAGGGTGAGTTCACATATTCAATTTTAAATAATTTGATCCAAGGAAAACTTTCTAATTATGTGTTTATTATTAAAACATCCATATAATTTTAAAGAAAGTCATTTTATTTCCTTGCAAAAATTCAAGGGTCAGCCGTCGCAAGCATTTTCGTAGAACCTTCCGACCATAAACATCTTCCCGAATTTACATATTAAATTGGTAGAATCAAATGTTCAGACTCGTAAGTTAGCAAGACATTACGAACTATATATTAACAATGAAGGTATAATCAACGCTAGACTATGAACAGAATATCAATTCGTCGTTTGACTTGACACAGGGCGACCGGTCATGACAGGGTTGTCAACCCGATAGATCTACCAACAATTTCTCGCGTGCAATACCTAAATGATTAAACGACATCACTTGCGCATGGCCCATATCGAGGCCATCTATGATGTCTGCCTCACGTATAATATATATATATATCCTACCAATAATGATAAATTTAATATATGATGTTGTACGAATTCCCCGAAGTCCCCACCGAAAGGTACTCTCTTGAGATCAAGCAAATTCGTCCCAACTACACGGTCGTTTTCTCTGAAACATCGTACCAATCCCCGTTTCTCCCCGAAACATATTTATTCACAAAAACCGTTTCTCCCCAAAACATATATACATTTAACAAATCCATATATTTTTAATGAAAATATACATTTTATATATCAAAAGGTATGTTTTATTCAAAAACATTATTAAACCCTTTTTAAGGTGTGTTCTTCCCCTAAAACATATGCAAAACAGTAAAAAGGGGGGGGGGGTTTAGTGACACTCACCTTTGAGTGCGTATTATAAATAGCGCAATCCCACAAATTGATTTCTACACGTCCTAATATACGTAGGAACGAGTTATCAATCAATATATATCACAAAATTCCTAAGTTTCTCTGTATCTAAGAATTTTCACATAACTTTTAGATTTTCTCAAAAAGTCATTATTTTTTTTATTATGTTGGCACATTAATATGTATATATTTAAGATTTTGCGACTTGAACGATTTTATTGGTGACCATTATCATGTAAATCCGTTAACACTCCCGTTTATACGTAATATATCTACGAATTTGCACGTCGTAAGATATATACATAAATGTACACATAAGCTTAAATATCATAACACGCGAAATCTCATTAACTTATTTATTTGTCATTTTTAAAGCATGTATACATGAAATAACTTATCAAGTTAACATATGTATCAATTTTCATGCTCGACAAACAAGTTACACATTTAACGCGATTTTTACCGATTCTACCGCTTTAAGCGCACAAGTTTACATGCATAGTCTAAATTCCCGCTATCATGTCAACACTTAACATATTATTATATAAACATATCAATATCACATAGCACATTTTAACACAAAAGGTTCACCCATAAATAACCCATGCTAGTGTACTTTGTAAAACACGTATTTTAGTGATTCGGTAACGTTTTCGGGCGTCGGAAGTCACGTATGACTAACCAAGAACCAAGTAATCTTAATATTAGTTAAAATACTTATATTTAAACTAAAAATATCAGTTTACTTACTGATTTAAAACAGTTTTATATAAATCCTTCGAAAAGCCGATTCTTAACCGTTTTACCGCATAGTTTTGCGTTAAACGTTACCATGACCATCCCAACTCGTAACGACTTGATATTTTAACACCATACATGTTATTTACTGATTAAAATAATGATTATAATCAGATTAGTGCAGTTTTTATGTAAGTCATATAAATCATGCAATTTCACATATTTTACAACACCTAAAGCACCAAGTACAACATGCAAAGCTAGTAAACTTTATGACAAAGTTTTATACCATTTTAACACCTCAAATATTCCTTTTTTTAGTGCTTAAAATCTGATTAAAAATCATCATCATCGTACCATACATAGATCATCATTTCATGACCATTCATCCACATGCATGCTTAAGTACAAGCATCTAATGCATTCAATTCACATCATCATCAACATGCATGAACTAAATTATATCTATCATGCATTTAACTCATGTTCAAACATTCAAGAACATCTTCATCTTTATATGATCATCATCTAATCATTTAACATAAATGTAAGATTCACTCTATTTATGAACATATGACCAAAAACCCACATGCATGTATACATATACATACATACACGACACACACACACATGTGCACATACATATATCCAAAACTTTACTTTTCATAACATTCCTTAATCATAGAACTTTCTACAAAAATCAACTTTTGATCATGCATGCATCAAATTTCTCATGAATCACATCATCAAAATCAAATAATATCAAAACTCAATCTCTAATCCATACATATTAGCATTTTCGGCCACATCAACATACACACAAGTTCCATTTCAAATTTTGTATAAAAACCCATTTATTTTAGTTTCAAGTTTGTGAATAATTCCAAGATTAAGAGAAACCTTCTAACATCGTCATCATCACCAAGAATCAAGAACATGATTTTAAAAGTAAGTTTATACCTTTCAAGATTTTGGTGGGTTTTGACAAGGTTTTGATGTTATAGAGCTTTTTTCTTCCTGAAATCACCTTGGAATCACTTTTGGATCTTCAAAACAACTTGGAAACACCTTGAAATGGTCTTGAATCTCCAAGAACAAAGTTGAAAATTCAAAAATGAAGAAGAAAGGGGGTGTTCAGCCGAGCTATTAGAGAGAGAGAGTGTGAGGATGGTGTTTTGATTATGTTCTTGGATTTGGGAAGATTATAGAAGATTTAATAGATCTCCATCATCAGATGCTTCTTCCAATGCCAACATGTGGCAATCCAAAGAAAAAGATGGGCTCTAGGGCCGCCACCTAGTCCCTCACACACATGATTTTATATTTACATACATATATATATATATATATATATATAGGGAGAAGATCATGCGAGAACCACCTCTTATTGTGAGAACCGCGAGAACCAATGTGAACACACCAAAAATGCCTAAAAATAGCTAAAAATCACACAAAAAATTTTTTTTTGATTTTTTTAATATTTTTTAGGTTAAAATCGCTACTTTTCGAAGCAAAAAAAAAAAGTTTTTTTTTTTTTAATTTTTTTTTAAAAAAAAAAATTTTTTTTTTGCTTCGAAAAGTAGCGATTTTAACCTAAAAAATATTAAAAAAATCAAAAAAATTTTTTAGATTTTTTTTTTGATTTTTTTAGATTTTTTTAGATTTTTTTTAGATTTTTTTAGGTTTTTTGGGGGTTTAGTTTTTAGCATTTTTGCTTGGGGGGGGGGGGGGGTTAGGTTTTGGGGGGTGGGGGAGGGGGGTTTAGGTTTTTGGGGGGGGGGGGGGGGTGGGGGTTAGGTTTTTTTAGGTTTTTTTTAGCTTGGGGGGGGGGGGGGGTTTAGGTTTTTTTGGGGGGGGGTTTAGGTTTTTTTTTTGGGGGGGGGGGGGGTTTAGGTTTTTGGGGGGGGGGGGGTGGGGTGGGGGTTAGGTTTTTTTTAGGTTTTTTTAGGTTTTTTTAGGTTTTTTTAGGTTTTTTTAGGTTTTTTTAGCTTGGGGGGGGGGTTAGGTTTGGAGGGGGGGGGTTAGGTTTTTTTTGGGTGGGGGGGTGTGGGGGGTTTAGGTTTTTTTTGGGGGGGGGGGGGGTTGGGGGTTAGGTTTTTTTAGGTTTTTTTTTAGGTTTTTTAGCTATTTTAGGTTGTGTTCACATTGGTTCTCAAGGTTCTCACAATAAAGGTGGTTCTCGCATGAGCTCCTCCATATATATATATATATATATATATATATATATATATATATATATATATATATATATATATATATATATATATATATATATATATAATATGTAGGCTAAGAACTGGTATTTTACTGGATACCGAGTATTTTATCTAGCGTTTTAATCCCGTTTTATGATGTTTTAAATTATTTTTGACGGTCTATAAAAATAAACCCGCCAAATTATTACTGAAATAATTTTCAGTTGCCTTGACTAGCTTTGTTGACAGTATTTTGTCAGATACGCGCAATATCGCGCGGTACGCGCTCAAACTTGAAAAATAGAGTTTCCTAGCGTTTTAATTTATTTTCCTTATGGACATGATTAAAATTACCATTCTAATCATAACAAATTGTTTTTAGGATTTTAACATTGATCGGGTGGTCATCGACATTCGTTTCGCATTTTGTTCGTTACGCGATAAGCGTTTATCTTATTATTTCCAACATAATTTTTATCAAAGTTTGGATTTACCGACACATCAAATATAACACATAAACATTCATATCAGTCAAATACAGCCTTTTATTCATTCATGACACGTGTTACATTTGTACGATACAACCTAAATTGTCGGGTGTCACACACATCACTAACACCGTTGATATATTTAAACTTTAAGCTTTAAACAATTCACCTAGATTGTCAGTATGTTTGTCCACATAAATTTTCACACAGACTTCAATTGTTTCAAGATACAAGATTAAATGTTTTAGGACTTGCTTAATAGTGTTTCCCACTTCAGAATATACTCCCGTATCAAGATTCCCTAGATTCAGTCTTACACGTGAATATACCTAGTTGATATCTGTCTCTGGGTTAGTACAAGACCTTGAGATCTCAAGTTAGTACCACCGTACTGACAAAGAGGTGAAGGCTCAACTTAAAGTGGTGTTTTATTTTGGAATCGTCTTACTGCAATATCTTTTGACATTTTTAATTTTGTGCAGTTTTTCGGGTTTAGAGCGAAAGTATTCTACAAGTTCTAGGCCATTGCTGATGCAAAATTAGAAGAACTTGTATAATACCCTAGATACCAATTCTGTATAAAGACCTAATATCTCATAATCAGGCAATCTCTAAAACGAAATTCGGAGTACTAAGTTCATATATCCGAGAGATGTTACCCACATATTAAGAAGTTTTGTTTAGTTTATATCTCGAAAACAATATACTTAATGTGTAGAAACCTACTGGCATATCATCAGTGAGACTGTTTATCACTTTTTAGCTTTGCATTTCTCTAGCGTGTTGTGATAGTCTACTGATGTACTGTCATTTCCTCTTTTTACACTAAAACTCTTTTGTCTTTTCTCATGTTTTTGTACATTTTTTGAATTTTAAAAGTTTCTAAATTTTACAATCTCATTTTTCTCTCCCTAAAATTCAAAACACTTTAAATAAAATTTGACAAAACGATGTGGACAACTGCAATTCGCCATTCGTCTCTGCTTCACAATCTTTGTTTATCTTTCACCCCTCATGATGCCAAAAGAATTGATACTTACTGAATTTAAAAACACTTTCAAATCTTTTTTTATCAATTAGTTTGTTCAGTAGTGAGGGTTCTGCAATGATTTTTTTTTTCAATCTTTTTTCAAAAAATCTTTTCAAAAATATGATAAATTGGTCAATTAAAATAATCATACCCTTCTTTCTAAACACTCAGGTTACTTTTTCTGCAAGTGCTAGGCTGCTCCGTTGTCCTCGTAACACATGCACATGGACACACTCAATCATTTGAACAATGCAACCCAAGCCTTACCTGTCACACCCCAAAAACGTCGCAGTGGAAATACAAACGTGGCGCTGACGGAGGTTGGTACCCATAAATGTCTTAGTGGTCGATGCAATAATTATGTTGGACATTTGGTTTATTTTAAAACATAGTTTTAAGTTTTCCACATTCGTCAGAACCACATCATAGTTGTCTGACCCTTAGGGGTCCTATTACACACGGTCCCAAAAGTAGTTAAAATTGTCCAAACATTATTTAATGTGAGTGCATAAAGTCTATCACCTTCGTCAATTGTGCATCGTAGAAGAAACAGAACAAGACAAAGTTTAACAAATGAAGATTATAGGGAGAAGTCCATCCGGACGGATGGAGCATTATCCATCTGGACGGATGGAGTTAATGAGTCAAGAGCCTTCATTTAAGTCCTTCCCTATAAATAGTCCTTGTTATGTTTCATTTTAGAACTTTTGCCACTTTGTATCTTGGATAGCTTTAAAGTCTAGAGAGAGAAAGTAGCAAAGGAGGTGATTCAAGGTGTAAAACATTGTCAAATCTCTAATCGAATCATTGTTAATTATGTTCTTGTGTTCGATCCACACACGTGCACGGATTCCGCACGTCGTACGAGTTATTTGCAATCGTTCGGGAGTCAATTTCGATCCTAAAACGCTTTCACAAGTGGTATCAGAGCAGGAGATCGATTGCACGGATCAGAGATGCAAGAATCTACTTGATTTCATCAGATTCAGAGCTGAATTCGGATCAGATTTGTCAAATTTCTCTTCATCTCATTTTTCTTCACTTTTTGAACTTTAAAACACAAATTATAGGTGATTTCACGGTTAAAATCGATGATTTTTTAGTATAATGTGCGAAAATGATGGTTTTATAATCCTACAAAGTTTCACAACTTAATTCAAAGATTTGAGTGATCAATTTGATAATTTTGTGTCCGAAAATAATGATGTTTGTTACTATTCACAGCCCATCCGGAGGCCCATCCGTTCGGATGAGGTCCATCCGGACATAACAGCTCATACAAAGTGGTTTGTTGCTCATCCGGACACGTATATTGATCCATCCGCTTGGATGGAGGTTTAGAGTATTCATCCGGATCTGCTATATTAGTCATCCGCTCAGATAGGTCTTTTGAAACCCATTCGAACAAGGTAACAAGTCCATCCGAATCAAGTGGTCAGGCCCATCCGCTCGGTTGACGTGTTAATGGTCCATCCGGACGAGTGAGTAATCCATTCAGGTTCAATCTACATTCGAACATATGTTACTTTATCCAGGTCATTTTTTCCATCCCTTGAGATAAGCCCATTCGAAGATAGTAAAGTTAATCCAGATGGTACATTAGTGAATTCATCCAGACCAGTTGGCCCATCTGGAATTGATATAACATCTAGCCCATTAGTTCATTTAAAAGTCCATCCAGACTGAAGTGTAACCAGGACCATCTGAATAAATCTTCTGTTAATTGTCAAAGCTCATCCGAGTGTAAATAGATTATTTGGACTTAGTGTATTAAGTTCATTACTGGCCCATTCAGAGAGTTAAGTCTGAAAATCTATTTGTGAATAGTTTGTCTGTCAGCTAGCAGGATTAATTAGGTCCATCCGCCTGGATGGAATAAAGACTAAGCTCATCCGTAAAGAGGTCTTCATCCGGACCAGTCCAGTAAAGAAACCCATCCGAATAACTGTATTTTTGATATTGGGCTATCCGGATTTTTTAAAAGAACATAGTTCATCTGTTGTGTATTGAATCTCGTTAACAGTTGTTGTTACAAAGTCCATTCAGGTTATTCATTGAGTCCAACCATGGAAGGTCTAGTCCATCTGGAAGGTTTTATTTGTTAAGTCGAGTTCATCTGAAGATCGTTTTAATGTGATCCAGCTCATTTGGAAAATAAGCCAATTCGGAGTCCGATCATATTCATAGAATTCACTTTGTTGATCATTCACAAATTTCAAATAGTTTAAGTGTTCAGTTTAAAAATTTTGCTTAAATGTGTGTTGATTGTTTTCAGGTGATATTAAAGGCAAAAATCAAGACGTGATTTCAAATTGTCGAGCATGGACGAAGACTTTTACAATACCTTTTACAACGCTTTCACATCCGAAACAACAACTGAAGCAACACCCAGGACAAAATCGGTTTCAAAGGTTATTTCAGAGAGTTTGAATCATGATAATGTTTACGGAAACCATCAAAAGCCACCAAAACTAATGAATATCAAAGGTTATCACTGGTGGAGTACAAGATTTGAAAATTGGGTGAAAGAGTATGCATATGATAGTTGGATCATGTTAACGTTTGGATATGAAAAACCATGAAACAATCAAAATGTATTACTTACAATCAAAAATTTGTTAGAAACTGATAGAAAAGACCACTCTAATGAACTAAAAATGGTAACATTATTACAACAATCTGTTAGAGAGGAAATTTTGTTTTTTACTTCAACATGGTGAAACTTCTAAATCGATGTGGGAAGCATTGAAGCTGAAAGCCGAAGGTGGTAAAGATATCAAGAAAAACAAATTTCTCTACTGAAAAAGGAATTTGATTTGTTCGGATGCATGAAAGGATAAACTGTTCGACAAATGATTGAAAGATTCCGTCATCTGAAGATCGAGTAAGAGAGGTTTGGAATCCACAAAGATAGAGAAGAGATTGTTGATAAATTGGTTGAGGCATTGCCGCATGTTGAAGACTGGAAAGCGTTTGTGATAGTGCTGAAGAATGATGCCAAGTTTGATGAGATGATGTTGGATGGTTTGATTGAGAAACTAAGGACATGATCTAGAGTTACAAAAACAAAACAAAATGTCTAGTTCCAGTTACCAGCAAAATGTTGATCTGTACTACCGATGAAATATGTTGCTGAATAACCAGTCACCAAAGGTTGGTACAGCTTTTACTACGGACAATGCTGGTGATTTATCAAAGAACAAATCTCCAAGTTATGACTCGGGATATCATTCATCATCTTCATCATCCAAATCTAATCAGAGTCAGAATTGGAAAGATTCTCTGCATTTGAACACTGATTTCGCTAAACAACACAAGAGTTTCTTAGCCTCTGTTCTAGAATCTTATGTAAGTTTAATCGCAGGAAAGATCGGCAATCCGAATATGACAAAGGAGGATTATGATCAAGAAGATCCAGAAGAGATGGAGCTCATGGATATTCGCTGGGGTATGGCAAGTGTTATCAGGAGAGCTCAACGTTTCACGGAGATTACTGGGAGAAAGTACTTTGAGCCCTGATATGAAGATAGGTTTTGATAAAGCTAAAGTTAATTTCTTTAAGTGTAAACAAAAGGGGCACTTTAAAAGAGAATGCACAAACGCCAAGCTGATGATAGTGTGAATCCTTTCCATGAAGATAACTACAAGAAGGCCATCTATCATCGCAACAACGAGCAACCGTCAAGAAAGCAGATTGAAGAAGGATCTTCTAGAGAAAAGAAACAAGCTATGTTGACGATTCATGATGATAGCCCGGACCTGGGACGTTTCTTGAGGATGAAGGATTTAACTGGGAAAAATACATAAAGGAAGAGAAAGCAACGATAAAGGCTTTAGTAGCTGAGTTTAAACAGAGCCGAGAGGGACGTCATGCGAGAATGTATTTGAGTGACGTGTATAATGCTTACAAAGAAGCAAAGTGGGCAAACAGATGGAGTGTAGAGAAAGAATGTTTTGTTGATTCGAAAGGAAACCCAATAGTTGATCCTAACAAGGTAGACTTTGAAGCACTGGTTGCAGCTATTCCAACTGTAGGGGTTTGGTGTAAAGGTCTCGAAGAGATTCCAAGATATAGAGAAAAAGGTAGAGGAGGGCATAAGGAAGGTGATATATGCCAGTCTAGAAAAGAAGAAGAAGAAAACGGTAGAGGAAATCGTACATGCATTACCGCACATGCATATATATATATTTCGGCCATATATACATAAATATATTTAATGTTATTTCAAATAATCCAAGACACCATCATCACTTCAATCATGCATGCTTTCATTTATATATCACTTTGATCATTCAAACAATCATCTTTCAAGAACCTTTTTAATCAAAACTCAAAATACAAATTCTAATCCATACACACACACACACCTATGGGTCATACATATACATACATATATTTTCATTTTTATTTTGATAAAAATCATTTGTTGTTTTATTTCTAAGAGTTGTGAAAATCCAAGTATTTGAGAATCATGCTATCATCATCATCATCATCATCATCATCATCATCAAGAAACAAGTTCAAACGTGATAAAAAGTTTTATACCTTTCATGTTCCTCCTTGAAATCACCTTTAAATCTTCAAACAAGCATTAAACTAACTTGAAAAGGGCATTGAATCTTCAAGAAATAAGTTTGAAATTTTGAAAGTTTGTGTATGTGTGTGTTTTCGACCGAGAGCTTCAAGATAAGGAAGTGAATGGTTTTTGTTTTTTAGTAATTTGATTTATGTTGAGCATGAAAGTAAATGGAAATGATTAATCTTACAATTTGGACCCTTGGCATCATATGGGGTGTGGTGGGCACACAAGGTGCCAACACCTTACCCCCCCACACACATTCTCTCACCTAATATATATACATACACATATTTATGCAAGAAACAAGTATTTAACTGATTACCAGGTATTTTATTTCGCGTTTTTGTAGGATCGGTTTTGACACCAAACGATTGCGTAACAACACGTTCGACGTGCGGAATCCGTGAACGTGCGTGACCGAACACACAAGAACGTACTATAACTGTGATTCAATTGATTATGACGAGTACAAAGTGCCGAGTATCACGTGAGAGAACTTTCTCTCTCTAGAATTTCTCTCTCTAAGCTTAGATCTCCTAAAAGTCAAATGAGCAAAAAGTCTTATGTCTAACACTATAGCCTCCTATTTATAGGCCAAAGATATAAGGTAGTTCACCTTATTTACAATAATGCCACCTTACCTTTCTAACTAGATATTACAATAAAAGCTTAGATTTCTTCAGTTTCAGCTACGGAATTGATTGACGGAGGCGATAGACATTACTGCACTAACAGACTCCCCCTTGGATATTGCCGCAGTCAATCTCGTAGCGTCTTGTCTTTTCTCTTTTTCGAACAGAATCCCCGTGGATCTGTCTTCGGGCTTCCGTTGCTCCCCTTCTTCTTAGACTCTTTTTCCTTCAGGCTCCCCCTTTCATCAAGCTTCCGTGCTTTTGGGATCGACACCTGCTTTCCGAATACAAGCTCCTCCAAGATAGTTATCTGGCTCTTTGAATCCACGCTTCCTCTTGCGTTGAGCTCGTCTTCAGACTCCCCCTTAGACTCAGCTGTCGGGATCGTAGTCTGGCTTTCACAGGTTCACAAGTTCAAGATCCATTCCTGGCTCTATTCTGCATCTGCTCAGGATTTGAAACCTGGTTAACCTGCACATCCTCTACCTCAACATAGGTTTCACAAATTTATAACACTTAGATTTAAGAAACTTACTGGTAGAAATCATTCATTCATCAATCTATATATTTACATCAAGTTCAAATGAATGACCTTGATTAACTAACCACACAATCTTTCAAAGCATTTGTATATATCATTCAAAGTTTTTAAACAAACTTTCCCAATCCAATTCATCATGTTTAACACTTAGAATTTTGAATATCAGCTCTTCAACATCAGTTGTCGAAAATCTTTTTGAATTTTTGTTTTTGAATGAAATACAGAAAAGAAATATTTACATACAATATTTTTGTGAGTTTGTGTAAGAGGATCATATCAGTTCATGAGACAAATCACTTGCACCGTTAAGCTTTAAACATTTTAAGTTTTAAACGATTCATGTAGATTGACGATATAGTTGTCCTCTTAAACTCAATCTAAAAACTTTCGAAATGCTTACTGATACGTTAAGGTATATTAATTTTTGCACTAAATTCTTATGGACCCCACGATCTCAGCATATCCCCTCATCATGTAATACACTAACTCAAGTAATGCCTTTAAACTTTTATCAACTGTGATATGTGCGAAAATAAAGCAGAATGTTTAAACATTAACAATCAGGTCGATACTTCCGTATACGCAGAGAAAGTCCAATGTTTAAACAAAATAAGAAAATAAAACAAGTTGAAATTGTTTATGCTTTAACCACCAGGTCGATACTCCCGTATATGCAGAGGTGATCCAAAGCTTAAACGAAACACCAAGAAAAATAAAGCAGAATGTTTAGGCACTAACATCCAGTTCGTTACTCACGTATACGCAGAGGATGTCCAATGCTTAAACAAAATAAAGAAATAAAACAAGTTTAAATCTTTGCAAAATAAAATGCTCAATCACAGTGACTTTTTCAGTAAGTTGTGAAAATTCACAAACTGACCGGTTTTTATGCTCTTTAGCATTCAGCGATTACTGAGTAGGCACACAATTAAGAAGGACAAAACTAAGTACTATGCTTTCAACCATGTTTCCCACTCGAACTAGGCTTTTTCATTTAGTTTGTATCGTTATCGCAAATCTACTAGTCTAGCTGAGCCTATCGTCACATCCTTAGTGAGACCGTTTATCACATTTGACATTTCATTTCTTTAGCATGCTGTGATAGTCCACTGATGTACTATCATTTCCTCTTTTTCACAACAAAACTCATTTTTGCTTTTTCAATGTTTTTGATATTTTCAAATTTTCTAATTTTTTTAAAAATTTTTCTCCCCCTAAAATCAAAATATGTTTCAATTTTGATTTTCTGGGAAAATTTGAAAACAAACTGTACAAATAAGGTGACAAACTGATATCGAATCGCTTCAATTCGCCATCCTTGTGGCGTAAACAATCAGAACTCCCCCTTACAACAAACTATTTTCCCATTACGATTTCAAAACACTTAAGTTTGTTTTAATCAAAATGGTTTTTCCGGAAAATTATTTTTGTTGATTTTCACAAACCATTTATAGGTTAGGGTTTACTTCATCACTTTGTTCTTCTTTAACCACTTGTTGGAAAGAGAAATCAAGTACAACTTAATGTCCTTGATTAGTCTTTTGTAATTTGAAATATCACAATCATAAATTTCTCAAGAAAGATGCCGATTCCTGTTACACAATTACCAACCTGAGAACTCCGGTGTGACACTTCGGATTTTCCCGGACAACCATTCCTGTATTCAACCTACTGGTATATGTGACTTATATATTAAATGGAAAAGTTGTGTATCGTTTTGATGTTCTATGTGATCCTTGCATTGTGTATGATATGTATATACATATATAGGTATGAGTGTGTATTATATATATAGGTGAGCCGAGACCCGTAAACCCGACTCGAGACCACCCGGTCTCGAGTGAACCGTGAACAACAAAAGGGGCCGGTTGTTTGGTTTGGGCCGGTTAAGGCCTTGTGATCGAGAACCCAACCCGGAACCCCCCTAGCCCAACTCGGTACATTATATAAACCAATCCTCCCCTCCCTTAACCATTTTTTACTACACTCTCACACTCTCCTCTCATCTCTCTCACTAAACCCTACAAACACCAACACTCACCATCATCCTATTCCTACTCGGAACCAAATCGGAGACATCAAGCCCTCGGATTAAACTCAACATCGCACTAGGAAGACCACCCTTCATACCCTTCATCAACCGGTTAGTTTTGTGGCTTGTTGATTTTGAATAACTCTTGAATGCTTGATAGTGCTTGATTGTTTATGTTTGTTACTATAAAATGCTTGTTTGATGATCTAAGAGATTGCTTGAAATGGTTTTCTTTTGTGTCTTAATGTAAATGATCCGGTTTTGTGTCAAAGGTTTGCTTCGGTTGTAGTAAGGATTTGGTTAGGAGGTTTTAGGCATGAATGTTTGGATAATGAATCTTGTTTGGGTGCCTTGATATTGTCCGAGATATATATATATATATAGAGGGTTTATGCATGATTTTGGGGTTGTATGTTCATGAATTGTATGTTATTCGGTTGGTTATGATTATTGGTTAAAAACTCATAATAGTTGTTGTAAAAATTACATGTTTCGGATATATGAATGTTGGCTGAATATGAAGAACATGTTTGATGATCATAAAAATAGTTCAAATATGCTGATTTTGATCCATTTTGTCTTGTAAACAGACAAGAAAACATGTTTGTATGGTTTTATTGGATAGCACACTTTATCATGAAATCGAAATTCTATTGGTTAGTACAAGACGGGTTCTAGAAGAAATTCATGTGCACGTAATCACGGTTGCGAGTCAGAACCTTTGGTTGCGACTCGAGACCACAGCAGGATTTGTCGAGACCTCCCGGTTGCGAGTCGTAATCAACGCGTATCGAGTCCGGTTGCGAGTCGGAACTGGTGGTTGCGAGTCGTAATCTCCGGTTGCGAGTCGTAATCAAAACGTGACGAACCGAGACCTCGGTTGCGAGTCGCAACCTTGGTTGCGAGTCACCTTTGTCTCGACTGGGCTGTTATTGGGCCAAAGAACTTGTTGGATTATCTGTTAACTGGACTGCTTGTGTAACTGTTACTGTTTAGGCCCAATACCCCAACAGTTTGTGTATTCGCATGTTATACGTGTTTGCTATATGTATTGCCATACGTGTTCGCTATGTGTTTACTTGTACCCGACTTGACCCATACTTGGTAACCATGTTAGGACGTGGTGACCAACATACTTAACCAAGTAACGTATCATACCGAGCAACCCAAGGTGAGTTCACAACTTAAAAGCATGCGTCCCGGTGGTTTGGGACACGAGACTAAAACAACCCTATCCCCTTGTAAAGGGGATACCGTCTACATTCCTTCCCTAGTTATGGGGAAACAAACTTACTTTATCTTCCCTTGTATTGGGAAACCTTTTTTTAGTTAATTACTGTTTATACGGAATGCAACCAACGGCACTAAACGCAACTCTATCACTCAAGTCCCTACTACATAATACCGATTAGTCGCCGGTGCCAGGCGAACGGGTTATTAGTTGATAGCGCTATTTAGGTCTTACCAGCCTCACACCGTGCCATGGTATGGGATCGGTCGTGAACTAATGTACTCAGGCATCCGTCAATGATGATAGAACATTGACATCGGGGCATCCTGCGGAAACGCAAACGGTTACCTAGTGTTCGGTATTGGAAAAACAGTTTAGTCGCTAACTTTTGGGGTAGCTCCCCATGGCATGTATAAACGGATAAATTAACTGGTGAAACTAGTTTTTGGTAATTAAAACTGGACAACTAGTGAACTCACTCAGCATTATTGTTGACCCCTTTACTGCATGCTTTGCAGGTGGCCAGTGACTGGAGCAGCTACTTGGGATGTGTAGTGGTCGTCTGCCCGTGTGTTGGGCATTTATCATGCTTACCTTATGAACATTGTTCAAAAATTGTTTAATTATGCTTCCGCTACTTTTTACTCTGATCTTAAAAACATTGAACTCTAAACTTGATACTTGCTAATCTTATGGTTAGTAAGTATTACTTTTGTTATCAACTTAATTATTTAGTATACTTGGTGGCTGGATCCTGGTCAGTCACGCCCTCAAAGCGGGTGTCATCCGCGGGTGGATTTTGGGGGTGTGACAGATTGGTATCAGAGCCATTGGTTATAGTGAACTTGGTTTTAAAAAGGGGAAAAATCTTTTTGAGAAAAACCAAACTATAACCCGTGACTCGTGACGACACTACACTCCAAGTACAAGGCTCGACTTATCTAACCTTATAGCTCGGACCCATATTTACTTGCTTGATTGTCTTATGCTTTCTGCTTTACTATACATACTAGTCTGCCTGATTAGATAGATGCGTCTCCTCTCTTCTATCTTATTCTCGCTATGTTACGACACCACACTCATACTATGTTTTCTGGTTATGAAGACAATGAGTGGACGCAGACGAGGAAACGTCAACATGACTCAGGCTCAGTTCACAAACCTGCTCAACACTGTGGCTGCAGCTTTCGCAGCTCACCCTATAGGTAAGCTCGTTGTTTTAGGATGTTTAGATCCTACCGCCACATCGTCTCTTCGCCTCTAAACCTGTTTCGCTTCACTTCTCACAACAGGTCAGCCTGCACCTGTGCAACCACGTGTTTGTACCTTCAAGACCTTCATGGATTGCAAGCCTCTTCCGTTCAGTGGCACTGAGGGTGCCATAGGTCTCCTACACTGGATCGAGAAGGTCGAAGCTGTTTTCGCTGTCTGCGAGTGTCCCCCTGCTAATTGGGTGAAGTTTGCTACTGGTACTCTTGAGGGAAGCGCACTTTCATGGTGGAAGGCGCAAATTCAAATGCTTGGTTTGGAGACTGCTAACGCTACTGCATGGGAAGATTTTAAGGATATGATCAAGGAAGAGTACTGTCACAGGGATGACATCCACAAACTCGAGGACGAGTACTATGAACTCAAGATGGTTGGGTCAGAGATTGAGACCTACACCAAGCTGTCCAACGACTACGCTGCTCTTTGTCCAAACTTGTCCCGACCCATGTACCGAAGGATCGAACTGTACATCAAGGGCTTAGTCCCAGAGATCAGGAGCCATGTAACCTCGGCTAACCTCCCTACTATACAGCCTGTGGTTCGTCTTGCCCACAAACTCACCAACCAGGCCGTGGAGGAGGGCAGGTTGCCCAAAAGGATCAGTGCTGCGGAAGGAAGTTCTAGTGATGGCAAACGAAAGTGGGATGGAAATCAGGGCAAAGATGCTAACCCTACTCAAGCCCCAGCTCAGCAAAGGAAAACTGACAACAACAAGGGCACTCAGCAACAGGGTGGCTACAGGGGAAGCTACCCTAAGTGCAACAAGTGTAACAGGCACCACAATGGGGCATGTAACAAGGGCCAGTGTCAGCGATGCCACAAGATGGGGCACGAAGCCAAGGACTGTAGAAGTCAGTTCCCAGCAAGGCAGAATCAGCAACAACCCCAACAGCAACAGCAGCAGGGAAACAACCGGGCATGTTTTAAATGTGGGGCAACAGGGCACATGCGAAAGGATTGCCCTGAACTGAATCAGAATCGTAACAACAACCAGGGAGCTGGGAACAATGAGCAGAACAACAATGCTGGGAATGGTGCAAGGGGCAGAGCTTTCGTGATTGGAGCTGGAGAGGCAAGGAACGATCCCAACGTCGTGGCGGGTAAGTTCCTACTTGATGATCGTTATGTTTCTGTGTTATTTGATTCCGGTGCCGATGCCAGTTATGTATCCCTTCGCATTAGTAAGAAACTTAAGCACTCGCCCGCATTATTAAGTTCTAAGCACATCGTCGAGATAGCTAATGGTAAGAACATCGAGGCCACGCACATGATCCACGACTGCACCCTAGAATTGTCTGGCCACACGTTTAGTATCGATCTTTTCCCTGTTAAACTTGGAAGCTTCGACGTCGTCATTGGTATGGATTGGTTATCCAAACATCGCGCTGAGATCCTCTGTCAAGAGAAAGCAGTTCGTATACCTCGTCGTTCTGGTCAGCCCCTCATCGTTCAAGGCAACAAAGGTGGAGAAGTCACAGGCATTATCTCGCTTCTAAAAGCCCAGAAGTGTCTGCAAAAAGGGCACACCGCTATCCTAGCACTCGTCACCAGTACTCACGAAAAGGAAAAGAGGATTGAAGATCTTCCTGTAGTACGCGACTATCCCGAGGTATTTCCTGAGGAACTACCTGGACTCCCTCCCCACCGTCAGGTCGAATTCCAAATCGAGCTAGCTCCCGGAGCAGCACCCATAGCTCGTGCACCGTACCGTTTAGCCCCTGCAGAGCTGAAGGAACTCTCTACGCAACTACAAGAACTACTGGATAAAGGATTTATCCGTCCTAGTTCATCACCCTGGGGAGCACCAGTACTCTTTGTTAAGAAGAAGGATGGCACATTCCGAATGTGCATTGACTATCGTGAGTTGAACAAGGTTACCATCAAGAATCGTTACCCTCTCCCGCGCATCGACGACCTATTCGATCAGCTGCAAGGATCGAGCTACTATTCTAAGATTGACCTGCGATCAGGCTATCATCAGCTGAGAGTTCGTAATGAAGACATCTCTAAGACTGCATTCAGGACTCGTTATGGTCACTATGAATTCCTCGTTATGCCTTTCGGAATGACTAACGCACCTGCAGTGTTCATGGATCTTATGAACCGCGTATGTAAGCCTTACCTCGATAAATTCGTGATTGTGTTTATCGATGACATTCTGATTTATTCGAAAAATCAAGAGGAGCATGAACAACACCTACGCCTTATTCTGGAACTCCTTCGCAACGAGCAGTTGTACGCCAAATTCTCTAAATGTGACTTCTGGCTTCGAGAAGTCCATTTCCTCGGCCATGTGGTTAACAAGAACGGAATTCACGTCGACCCAGCCAAGATCGAATCGATAAAGAACTGGCCTACACCTAAGACTCCCACTGAAGTTCGCCAATTCTTGGGATTGGCAGGCTACTACCGCAGATTCATTCAGGGATTCTCCAAGATTGCACAACCCCTCACGACTCTCACTCAGAAAGGCGTCGCCTACAAGTGGAATGAAGCGCAGGAATCTGCTTTTCAGAGACTTAAGGATAACCTCTGTAGCGCTCCTATTCTCTCGTTGCCTGACGGCACTGACGACTTCGTAGTTTACTGCGATGCGTCTATTCATGGGCTCGGTTGCGTGCTAATGCAACGCGAGAAAGTTATTGCCTACGCCTCTCGACAACTCAAGACACACGAAAGGAACTACACGACGCATGACTTGGAACTGGGAGCAGTAGTTTTTGCTCTTAAGATATGGAGACATTACCTGTACGGTACCAAGTGCACTATTTACACCGATCACAGGAGTCTCGAGCATATCTTTAGGCAAAAGGAATTGAACATGCGACAACGTCGATGGGTCGAACTCTTGAATGACTACGAATGCGCCATCAAATACCATCCGGGCAAGGCCAATGTCGTGGCAGACGCCCTCAGCCGAAAGGACACTATACCGAAGCGCGTGCGAGCATTGCAACTTACCATCCAGTCTAACCTCCCTACCCAAATTCGAAATGCTCAAGTTGAAGCATTGAAGCCGGAAAACATCAGGGCTGAGTCTCTGCGAGGGTCGAGACAGCGGCTAGAACAGAAAGAAGATGGTGCTTACTATGTAACAGGGCGCATCTGGGTTCCACTCTACGGAGATTTACGTGAACTCGTGATGGACGAAGCCCACAAGTCCCGCTACTCAGTACATCCGGGTTCGGACAAGATGTACCACGACTTGAAGACTACATATTGGTGGCCTGGTATGAAGGCCCACATAGCAACATACGTCAGCAAATGTTTGACTTGCGCCAGAGTCAAGACAGAATACCAGAAGCCAGCAGGTCTACTCCAACAACCAGAAATCCCGAAATGGAAATGGGAGCAGATTTCCATGGATTTTGTTACAGGGCTACCTAGGTCTCAACGCGGAAATGACACTATTTGGGTAATAGTAGATCGATTGACCAAGTCCGCGCACTTTCTGGCTATTAAGGAAACAGACAAGTTTTCTACCTTGGCAGAGATTTACTTAAAGGAAGTAGTTTCGAGGCACGGAGTGCCAACCTCAATTATTTCCGACCGAGACGCTCGTTTTACTTCGGAATTGTGGCAAGCTATGCACAAATGCTTTGGCTCACGTTTGGACATGAGCACTGCTTATCACCCGCAAACGGATGGACAGTCCGAACGTACCATCCAAACTCTAGAAGACATGCTTAGAGCGTGTGTGATCGATTTTGGCAAGAATTGGGAGAAGCATCTACCGCTAGTAGAGTTCTCTTACAACAACAGCTACCACACTAGTATTCAGGCAGCACCTTTTGAGGCATTGTACGGTCGTAAATGCCGGTCACCTCTCTGCTGGGCAGAAATCGGTGATAGTCAAATCACGGCCCCAGAGATGGTGGTAGATACAACGGAAAAGATTGCCCAGATCAGACAACGCATGGCGGCAGCTCGTGACCGTCAGAAGAGCTACGCTGATAAGCGTAGGAAACCCTTGGAATTCCAGGTCGGTGACCGGGTTCTACTTAAAGTCTCACCCTGGAAGGGTGTGGTTCGCTTTGGAAAACGGGGCAAGCTTAATCCGCGATATATCGGACCATTCGAAGTTACTGAGAAGGTCGGTAAGGTTGCTTATAGATTGAACCTGCCTGAAGAACTGAGTGCAGTACACAACGTTTTTCACGTATCCAACCTGAAGAAGTGTTTGTCGGATGAAACACTTGTGATTCCTTTTAAGGAACTGACGATTGACGAACAGCTACACTTTACTGAGGAACCGATTGAAATCACTGATCGAGAGATCAAAATCCTCAAACGTAGCCAGATACCTCTTGTACGAGTTCGTTGGAACTCGCGACGTGGCCCAGAGTATACCTGGGAGCGGGAAGACCAGATGAAGCACAAGTATCCCCAGTTGTTCCCTAACGAAAACCCCAGCACTGAAGCTACGAACGAATTTCGGGACGAAATTCCAAACTAACGGGGGGATGATGTGACACCCCGTTGAAACGCTTTCACTTACGCTAGCTTGACAGTGGCTGGCTTAACTTTCGGGACGAAAGTTCTTAAAACTTGGGGATAATGTGACACTTCGGATTTTCCCGGACAACCATTCCTGTATTCAACCTACTGGTATATGTGACTTATATATTAAATGGAAAAGTTGTGTATCGTTTTGATGTTCTATGTGATCCTTGCATTGTGTATGATATGTATATACATATATAGGTATGAGTGTGTATTATATATATAGGTGAGCCGAGACCCGTAAACCCGACTCGAGACCACCCGGTCTCGAGTGAACCGTGAACAACAAAAGGGGCCGGTTGTTTGGTTTGGGCCGGTTAAGGCCTTGTGATCGAGAACCCAACCCGGAACCCCCCTAGCCCAACTCGGTACATTATATAAACCAATCCTCCCCTCCCTTAACCATTTTTTACTACACTCTCACACTCTCCTCTCATCTCTCTCACTAAACCCTACAAACACCAACACTCACCATCATCCTATTCCTACTCGGAACCAAATCGGAGACATCAAGCCCTCGGATTAAACTCAACATCGCACTAGGAAGACCACCCTTCATACCCTTCATCAACCGGTTAGTTTTGTGGCTTGTTGATTTTGAATAACTCTTGAATGCTTGATAGTGCTTGATTGTTTATGTTTGTTACTATAAAATGCTTGTTTGATGATCTAAGAGATTGCTTGAAATGGTTTTCTTTTGTGTCTTAATGTAAATGATCTGGTTTTGTGTCAAAGGTTTGCTTCGGTTGTAGTAAGGATTTGGTTAGGAGGTTTTAGGCATGAATGTTTGGATAATGAATCTTGTTTGGGTGCCTTGATATTGTCCGAGATATATATATATATATATAGAGGGTTTATGCATGATTTTGGGGTTGTATGTTCATGAATTGTATGTTATTCGGTTGGTTATGATTATTGGTTAAAAACTCATAATAGTTGTTGTAAAAATTACATGTTTCGGATATATGAATGTTGGCTGAATATGAAGAACATGTTTGATGATCATAAAAATAGTTCAAATATGCTGATTTTGATCCATTTTGTCTTGTAAACAGACAAGAAAACATGTTTGTATGGTTTTATTGGATAGTACACTTTATCATGAAATCGAAATTCTATTGGTTAGTACAAGACGGGTTCTAGAAGAAATTCATGTGCACGTAATCACGGTTGCGAGTCGGAACCTTTGGTTGCGACTCGAGACCACAACAGGATTTGTCGAGACCTCCCGGTTGCGAGTCGTAATCAACGCGTATCGAGTCCGGTTGCGAGTCGGAACTGCTGGTTGCGAGTTGTAATCTCCGGTTGCGAGTCGTAATCAAAACGTGACGAACCGAGACCTCGGTTGCGAGTCGCAACCTTGGTTGCGAGTCACCTTTGTCTCGACTGGGCTGTTATTGGGCCAAAGAACTTGTTGGATTATCTGTTAACTGGACTGCTTGTGTAACTGTTACTGTTTAGGCCCAATACCCCAACAGTTTGTGTATTCGCATGTTATACGTGTTTGCTATATGTATTGCCATACGTGTTCGCTATGTGTTTACTTGTACCCGACTTGACCCATACTTGGTAACCATGTTAGGAAGTGGTGACCAACATACTTAACCAAGTAACGTATCATACCGAGCAACCCAAGGTGAGTTCACAACTTAAAAGCATGCGTCCCGGTGGTTTGGGACACGAGACTAAAACAACCCTATCCCCTTGTAAAGGGGATACCGTCTACATTCCTTCCCTAGTTATGGGGAAACAAACTTACTTTATCTTCCCTTGTATTGGGAAACCTTTTTTTAGTTAATTACTGTTTATACGGAATGCAACCAACGGCACTAAACGCAACTCTATCACTCAAGTCCCTACTACATAATACCGATTAGTCGCCGGTGCCAGGCGAA
Organism: Helianthus annuus; assembly: GCF_002127325.2. Classification (NCBI taxonomy): domain Eukaryota; kingdom Viridiplantae; phylum Streptophyta; class Magnoliopsida; order Asterales; family Asteraceae; genus Helianthus; species Helianthus annuus. The sequence goes on from NC_035434.2 coordinate 96,797,317, forward strand.
CGGGTTATTAGTTGATAGCGCTATTTAGGTCTTACCAGCCTCACACCGTGCCATGGTATGGGATCGGTCGTGAACTAATGTACTCAGGCATCCGTCAATGATGATAGAACATTGACATCGGGGCATCCTGCGGAAACGCAAACGGTTACCTAGTGTTCGGTATTGGAAAAACAGTTTAGTCGCTAACTTTTGGGGTAGCTCCCCATGGCATGTATAAACGGATAAATTAACTGGTGAAACTAGTTTTTGGTAATTAAAACTGGACAACTAGTGAACTCACTCAGCATTATTGTTGACCCCTTTACTGCATGCTTTGCAGGTGGCCAGTGACTGGAGCAGCTACTTGGGATGTGTAGTGGTCGTCTGCCCGTGTGTTGGGCATTTATCATGCTTACCTTATGAACATTGTTCAAAAATTGTTTAATTATGCTTCCGCTACTTTTTACTCTGATCTTAAAAACATTGAACTCTAAACTTGATACTTGCTAATCTTATGGTTAGTAAGTATTACTTTTGTTATCAACTTAATTATTTAGTATACTTGGTGGCTGGATCCTGGTCAGTCACGCCCTCAAAGCGGGTGTCATCCGCGGGTGGATTTTGGGGGTGTGACATCCGGCAAGTCAGGATTTTACTTGAACAAATTCACCCAAGCCTGACCAGCCTTGGGTTTGACAGTTTTTACCTCAACAGATGGCTCTTCTGGTTTTGACGAACCAGAATCATTGCCTGAATGTGGCTTGTCTGACTTTAAAGAATCAGATTCATCGCCAACACGTGGCTCCTTTGTTTTCGAAGAAACAAATTCCTTGCCAGAAGATGGCTCTTTTGTTTTCTCAGAAACAAATTCATTGCCATTTTCTATTGGACCCATTCTCTACAATGTTTAAGCTTTCCACATTTGTCAACTCGTGACGTGCATGATTTTTCACAATCTTTGTTATACTTAAACACTTTGATAAAAGCTTTATCTGAAAAATTAACTTTCTTTAATTTTTCGTTGGTTTGATTAGTTAATTTTTCTTTCTTTATCACTCCTTTTGTCCTCAGATTTGCATCCGATGAATTCGTTTTGCTTGCCTTTTCAGTTGAGGAAAGCAATTCATCAGAACTTTTTCTCGGATTACCAGTTGTATCCGAGGACAAAATCTTTTCGAGATACTCCCTTACTTTCTTTCTTTTATTTCTCAATTTGTCTTTCTGCCCTTGTGAAAGTTTCACTTTCTGTTTCTTATGTTTCTTTTCTTTGGGCTTTTCTTCGACTTCGACTGAGTTCTTCACCATTTTCTGAGATTCAGCCCTCGATCTTTCCTTTGATCTCATTGGGCAATCTCTTGCAATATGGCCTCTGATTTGGCATTCATAGCACCTTCTCGTTTCAAATCTTTGACTTTGGCAGTTAACAGAAATGTGTCCTCTAACACCACAAGCGTAGCACATCCTGTTATCATACCATTCACCATCATCATACCAAACGCTCAGATCATAGCAATGATTTGCCTTGTGGTACTCATGTCTCCTCTTGTATCCTTGATTTGGCATTTGAGCACTGTGGTCAAACCTGCACCACTTATTACCAACTTTTTGTGAGTTTTTATTTTCAAATTTTTGTGGTTTGTCATAGTGATTGGATGACTGATCTGATGAGCTTTTATTTTCATTTTTAAAATTTTTAAAATTTTTAACTTTTTGTTTCTGTTCTACAATCTTCTTAACAGGTTTTTGTTTTGAGCATTCACCTATGTCAGTAGATTGCAAAACAGTATTTTTAAATTTTTCTTTTAATTCCAAAAATATTTTTCTTTTTTCTTCTTTTTCTTTTTCATCATCAGATTTGTCATCACAATCTTCAATTTTGACTTTGTCAAAATTTATGACATTGTCACTTATTGGAACTGAATTGATCGGTTTTGGACAAGGATGATTCAAAAACTCTGATGAGGTCACAAAACCTTTCAATTTCTTTTCAAGCTCATCAATTTTATTTCTTGCATTCTCAGCTTCATTTTCAAGCTGAGATATTTTCTCAAGATGAGACTTGATTGTCTTTTCATTTTCAACTTTATTTTTCTCTAAAACAGAATTTTCATTTTCTAAAACTTTTATTCGATTTTCAAAAACCTTTCCTCTTTCTTTTGAAACTTTATTTTCTAATTTTGCCCAAAACACTTCTTCATGTTCTAAAGTGTTTATTTTATTCTCAAAATCTCTTTCAATTTCCAACTTTTCATTTTCTAAAATTGTTATTTTATTTTGTAACACTTTTTCATTTTCTTTAAGATTTTTCTTTTCTAATGTCAAACTCTCAACATCCTTCAAGAGTTTGACATTTTCTGCTCTTGATTGAACACATTTTGAGCAGTTCTTATCAATCTTTTCAACGTCAGCTTCCTCCTCAATCTTGGAAACTGGAGTTTCTTTAACCTGATTCTTCTTTACTTGAACCTCCTTTTCATCTTTGACTTCTGAATACGCTGATTCAGAACTTGAAGTTTCATTTGTTGATGTACTTTGTTCTTTATCTTCACCGTTCTGTGATAATTCAGTTGACTCATCTTGCTTTGATTTTTCTGGGTGAGCACAAACAACCTGTTTTATCTCAGATTCAACACTTTCTTCTACATTTGCTACCTTTTGATTCTTCTTTTTCGCAGCAAGTTTATTCTGGAGCTTGTCAATTTGTTCTGCAAAAGATTCATTAACCATTTCAGACGAAAATTATTAGTGCATGCATCTGTCGACTTCGTCTTGTTCGAGTCTTAGATTAGATAGAATAGATCAGGGCACGTTTTACGAGAAAATAGGAAAGTTTAGAATGTATTAGGCTGATTCCGCTCGAAATGGTATTTGACCATTTCAAGCGAAATCATATCTTTCTGATTTCGCTTGTAAAGTTTGAGTATGATTTCGCTTGTAGTGCTGATTCCGCTCGAGCATGTTCAAGCGGAATCAGACACCCTATATATAGTTGTTGTTCAAGAGAAATCAGATGAACAGTTCATGAATTCCATACCGAAGTGCTGCCGGTGTGAGATTTGATTGTAATCAGTGTCAGATCATTACAATCAGTGTTTAAAGTGCAGATTTAGCTGTTTCTACCTTTGTTTCTTGTTTTCCGCACCTGAAACAAAGTAAAACTCCTCTGAACGACTCGTTCGGGTCAGACACACTCCTACAAAAATAACTGTTTATAAAACTCAAGTTTTTCAAATTGTTTGCTATCATCATTACACTCTTCATCAGATGAATATGAATGATCAAAAACTGGAGCTCTTTCTGAAACAGCTTCTGAAACTTTTTCATCTTTTTCAGAACCAACTTCTAAATTCTTTTCAGTTTTATCTACAACAATTTCTAAATCCTTGTTTATTGAAACTGATTTTCTTGAAATTGAATTTTTGTTGAAAATATCATGATCAAAAGAACTTTCTTGTTCAGATATAATTATGATACATTTCAAGTTCATCATCACTCTCCATGTTTTGGTAACAGTTTTCACAATATCAGTCACTTTCAAACGAAACCAATCTTTCAAACGGAATTCCTCCTCAAGCAAAATTTCTTTCCAAGCGAAATAACCTGCAAGATAACCAAACAAATGATCAGTTTAAACGGATTGAAAATGTGAAAGTGTGATGGTGTAATCGATCTAGGATTCATGTCAAAGATTCGTGGACTCGTTCAATGTAGTTCGGGTGAAATCACTGAACGAATGGGCTTACCAATATTATCTGTTCACATGGCCCTTCAATCAAAAATTACTTGGGCCGATACTCTTGTTTGGGCTACGAATTATAGTTGACTGTTACCGTGAATAATCCACTAAACCGACAATCAATAAGTGATAACCGACTATGATTGGGCCGATTATTACAAGTGGACCGACAACAACTTCTTTTTAATACATTGCACGCAGCCCACAATTTTAAGTTGTCTTTGATTGGGCTGCAAATATGTAATGGACTTTAGGTCAGTACATGAATTTGATTGGGCCGCCTAGAATAGTACCGAAGTCATATGAATTCTCATGAATTGTTTGAATATCTAAAATGCAATTCGACCACAACCACCACTAATCTAATTGGACCTCGAAATGTGACTGACAACAATAATGAAATCACCACACTTGATTGGACCAAAATAACCACTAAGCTGACAACCACAATTGTTTCACATGCAATATGAGTAGCCTATTCAATTCATGTGGTAATCTGTCACAAATTAATTTCTATTGGGCCGCTAATATTACTCATGCATTGGGCCGACTTTTTAAATGAATCAACACTTTTTAACCTCTCAATGACCGACAATTATCTTTATCGATTAACACTGCATTTAATTGGACCAAAACATTTATGGTCGACAATATCTTTTAGACCACTTAATTCTTATTGGACCGATTAATGGATTTGACTTATAATCACATGCAACCGTTTTTGATTCAAACGAAATGATATAATGTTCAAGCCGAATCTGATTTTTCAAGTGGAAACAACTTTTGAAGCGGAATCTGATTCCGTTTGAACTAACACATACAATTCCGAGCGGAATAAGGAATTTCAAGCGAAATAAGGTGGCAATTTCAAGCGAAATCAGGCTGTTAATCACGAAATCGGACCTAAAAACTCAGATTTCTCCTAAACGGCTAGGAATTAGGATCTGAATCTGGGTAGGGTTATAGATCAGGTGTTTTCGCACAACATATTAAAAAATCATGAATTTTCGACCGTAAAAACCCGTTCAATTTGACGATTTTCAGTGAAAAACGTGATAAAAATGAAAAAGATGAAGAAATAGATGAAATTCAGATCTGAAATTGATGAAATTCTGTACGAATCTATGTGTTTGATCAGTGCAATCGAGCTCCTGCTCTGATACCACTTGTAGGATCGGTTTTGACACCAAACGATTGCGTAACAACACGTTCGACGTGCGGCATCCGTGAACGTGCGTGACCGAACACACGAGAACGTACTATAACCGTGATTCAATTGATTATGACGAGTATAAAGTGCCGAGAATCACGTGAGAGAACTTTCTCTCTCTAGACATTCTCTCTCTTAGCTTAAATCTCCTAAAAGTCAAATGAGCAAAAAGTCTTATATCTAACACTATAGCTCCCTATTTATAGGCCAAATATATAAGGTAGTTCACCTAATTTACAATAATGCCACCTTACCTTTCTAACTAGATATTACAATAAAAGCCTAGATTTCTTCAGTTTCAGCTACAGAATTGGTTGACGGAGGCGATAGGCATTACTGCACTAACAGTTTTAACTGTGTTTTAAGGCGTTTAAAATTATTTTTATCATTCTATAAAAATTAAGTCATCATAATATTGCTAAACAATATTTTGTTCACCTAGATTTGTTGCGTTGTCTGCATTTTGCAGTATACGCGCAGTATTGCACAATACGCGCTTAAATTCGCAAAATAAGAATTTTAAGCGTTTTAATTAATTTTTCTTCAGGAACATGATTAAAAGTAGAATTTTAATCATAAATGAATATTTTAAGGATTTTAATATTATCCGGGTGGTCACCGACGTTTGTTTCGCATTTCGTTCGTTACGCGATAAGCGTTTATCTTATTGTTGCCAACGTAATTTTTAACAAAGTTTGGGTTTATGAATAATTCAAATACTTCATATTAACGTCATATTTAATAATTTAGTGCCTTCATATAATCATAACACGTGTCACACTAATATAGTACAGGCTCAAAATAATCGGGTGTTACATTACCCTTGGGTAAAACTACAGGCTTTGGTTCGCAAAAAGTTACATTATTTTGAACAACTTTTTCAACTTTTTCAGTTGAAGTAGCTTGTTTTTCAACATCAGAATTTTCTTTTTTTTAACCACCCAAGTTTTACCTTTTGAAACATTCTTTACATAAAAATTTGAATCATTTTGAATGTTTCCTTTTGAAATTTGTTTTGGTACAAACATTGGTGATTTCGGTTTATCATCTTCTGATTTCTTCTTCTTTTTCTCAGCATGAACAGGCTTAGGCTGATTTTGTGGACATTTTCAAGCAATGTGTCTAACTTGATTACATCTAAAACATGTCCGACTGTCTTGTTTAATAGTGGAGCTTTCAGCGTGTTTGTGTTGTTTCTTTTGTGCAACGAATTCCTCATTAGTTTATCTACTTAATTGGGATTCTTTGTCACTTTCTAAACTTGTTCCATGAACAAAGTTCATCTTCTTCACAAAATTTGCTTTTTGAAACTTTTTGTTTTGATTTTTCTTACTGTAGCCCAACACAGCTCTTTCATTTTTAAAATTTTTCTTTTGAAAGTACGAGTTTCTTGGTTTAGTATAGTGACGTGCGTGCGAGTGGATATAAATTTTAGATATTTTTAAGAACTTTTTACTCGTGGATCAAGCTTTAAATTTATAAAACACGATACAATACTATTACTCTACACACGTCAGGGCAAGTGCACCCATCGTGGTATAGTGTTGGTAAGATACCGAGGTCATCCAAGGACCCAAGAGCTTTTAATACTAGCTTATCATTAACGTCTAATCTAACCAAATTTTGGTAAGAGTTTTGAAAGTTTTTAAAAGGTAAACTAGAAAATAAAAATGTAAATGTAAGGAAAAGAAATAGACAAGAAGGAATCACTTGGTTCCAACTCCTCTTTTATGTATCCTTTGATGATTTCTGCACTTTGGACTTTTTAAGACATTATCTTAGTTATAGTGGTAGGCCCCTGTTGTGAAGGCGACGTTACCCTCAACCTATTGGTCTGAGTCAACATGGATACAATCCCCAAGTTCGGATTATTAAAAGATAATTAAGTAAGTTATTAATGTGAAAAGTGGTAGGCTCCTCTTGTGAAGGCGACGTTATCCTCAACCTATTGGTCTGAGCCAGCAGGGATACAGTCTTGCAAGGTCGGGTTATTGTTTTAATAGTAGTTGTTATGGGTGAAATTCTGAGCCCATATCCTGACTTTGTATCTTGATTTTTTATTAGTTGTATATGATCAGGATACTGGATCAGGATATTGGTAACATCCTGGGGCAGTATCCTGACTATTACTAACAATTTGCTTGTAAATTTTGGCTACAAGGGACTAACGTTCATGAGGACCAAGTCATCCTGAAGACCCGCTCAAATTGGTTAGGATAAAGACGTTAATGGCGGAAGAATAGCTCTTGTAATGGTCAACATTGAAGAATGGCATGTTTTATAGGAGTTACGGATGCTGGTCAAAGATATTAATGTTGTAACAGTTATGGAAGCTTAAATCCCGGATTTACATTTAATATGCACGTGGAGAACGAGTTGAAACAGCCCCCTAACGTTCAGAAGGGAATAATCTCAGTATCCCGGATTTTTAGCATAATATCCCGGATTTTTAGAATAATTAGTTAATTCTTGTAAAGGGGATGCCAGATCCATAGGTCACACACTTTCGAGTTCACCTACTCATTCACTCTCTTTTCTAGCAGCAATCACGCACTAACACTCATCACTTACAATCATTGTACCACTTGGTAGCGATCTGAGCATTATCCTACACTGTATCCTGATTATTCAAGTAATAAGAAGAACAAGGCAGCTGCGATTGTCAGCTCCCGAGGTTTTGTGCCGGAGATCTAATTGATTAAGGGCTTTCCTCGTACATCTCATGTCACCCTTTACTTTTTTGCTCATTGTTTGATCGTAGATACAGCTCGATATCCTGAGCCGTATCCTGAAACAGTTTTTGCAAATAACTTGACTAGCATCTTTTGAACACAAATTTCTAGCACACTACCTCACTTAACTAATTTGATCACTTAATTGCTTTGGTAATTTTTTACCAAAACAATTTGGCGCCCACCGTGGGGCAAGTGGTGCTATTTCTACTAAAAGCTTTTGCAAAATCTGTTAGTGCAGAAGGTCTATTGCCTCCGTCAATCAAAACCGTAGCTGAAATAGAAGAAAAATAGACTTAGTGATGTAATTTAGGAAAAAGGGCAAGGTGGCATTCTTGTAAATAAGGGGAAACCCCTTATACCTTGAGCCTATAAATAGAAGCCTTAGGCTTAGTTTTAGAGACTTTTGGCCATTTGTGTAACTTGGAGCCTAGAGGTTAGGGAGAAAAAACTAGAGAGAGAAAGTGCTTCAAGTTGTGATTCAAGGTTTGTACTACTTTCAGATCTATCAATGGAATCACATTAAATTGTACGGTTTGTGTTTCGGTCTCGTTCGTGCACGGATTCCGCACGTCGCACGGTCGTTTCGCAATCGATACGGAGTGAAAATCGGGACCTACAAGTGGTATCAGAGCGGGTGCTCGGTTTCGAAGATTAAACGCACAGATTCGTACAAGTTTTGATCAGATTCAGAGCCTAAAATATCCAGATTTGTCAAATTTTTCTTAACTTTCTTGTTCTTCACGTTTTTCTATGAATTTTGCGAAATTAACAGGGTTTTTACAGTTCAAATTGGCTGATTTTTTGATATGTTGTGCGTAATCAGTTGATCTATAATCCTACAAATTTTCTGGTCAAAATTCCAAGCCGTTTGGGAGAAATCTGCGTTTTTGTGTTCGATATTGCCGAAACTGTTTGTCATTAGCTGATATATACTGTTTGATTGAACAGCAATATTCATTACCATTCGATCGGCTGGCTAAACTGATCGAACAGCAACTTGGATCGAACAGCAACTTGAATCGAACAGCAACTTGGATCGAACAGCAACTTGGATCGGCTGGCTTAATCGATCGAACAGGAGCTTTATATGCAACTCGATCGGCTGGTGTAACCGATCGAACAGCTGTGTTAAATGTCACTTGATCGGCTGTTGTAGCCGATCGAACAACAACATCACTGACACTCATTTAAGTCTTTGACCTGTTGACCTAGCCGATCGGCTAGGACTTCAGTTCGTTCCACCGGCATATTCATCCAATCGGCTAGCACTCTAGCCGAACGACTAGCTTTTCTGTTCGATCCACCGTTATATTCAACCAATCGAACATCATATTCGTGTTCATTGCATATCTGACAAACATTTTAAAGAGTTTACTTGTCAACGTAAATTGTTCGGTCAGCAAATCAATTCATCACACGTCATAACACTCAACAGTTATCACGTGAATTGTCATATTATCGGTGCAATAAACAAAACTGATCAAAAATCTATCGGCCCTATCAGATTCTTTATCATATTGTTGGCCCTATCAAACAAAGATTAAAAATTGACTCAGACTTGTAAGCTGCTCGGCCCAATGAGAAATTAGATAAGATCAAGATTGTCTGCCATTATCAAATTGCAAGAAATCAAATCTGTTGTTGCATGTGAAAGTTTTAAAATTGTCAGGCCATATTTTTTTTAAAAGTCACAAGTAATCTAGACGGCCCTATTAAATTCAATGTCATCTGTTCAAATAAAAGCTTTTGTCGTCTAGTGTGACATTGAAAAAGACAAACCAACCGATCGGCTAGCAAGTTTCTTGTTCGATCGAGTAGCATAAGATTCGGCTAGCAAAGTCTTGTTTGTTCGAACCTCCCACTCGATCGGCTAGAAAGTGTTTCAATCGGGTAGCTCACTCGATCGGCTAGGAAGTGTTTCAATCGAGTAGCTCACTCGATCGGCTAGCAAGTGACTTGATCGAGTAGCATAACCGATCGGCTAGACCAATCGATCGGCCAGCAAAATCTCGCTCGATCGAACAGGAAATTTCGTTCGATCGGCTAGCAGCAAAACTCACTCGATCGGCCAGCAAAATCTTGCTCGATCGAACAGGAAATCTAGTTCGATTGAATAGCAACAAATCTCGTTCGATCGAACAGCTTTCCCATCCGATCTAACAGCACTCTATCCAAACGACCAGCATTCTGTTTGACCAATCAACCTTCCGTCAAATTTAGTTGTTTGATATTTTTAAACTGATCGTTTGTTTGTGTGATTCAAGGTGATTCACGGTGATTTACAAATTGCAAATTCAAGACAAAATTTGAAGATGTCGAGTAGCAGCGAAGAATTCTATAACACTTTTTACAACGCTTTCACTTCAAAATCATCCGAGAGAAGATCCGAAACAAGAAATTATTCGAAAGAGATCTCAGATCATTTGAAGTATGATAACATGTATGGAAGCCAACAGAAACCACCAAAACTATTGAAGATTATAACTGGTGGAAAAATTGGTTTGAGGGTTGGGTAAAAGCTTTCGCTCCTGAAAGCTGGTTAAAATTAAAATATGGATATACAGAACCAGTAAAAGAGGGAGGAGAGTTAGTAAAAGAAAAAGAATTCACAGAGATAGATGTTAAAAACATAGTAGCTGAAAACAAAAATGATCACATTGTTACATCAATCAGTAAGAGAAGACATTATTTCACTGCTTGAAAATGAGAAAACATCTAAGGGATTATGGGAAGCTCTTGAAAGAAAATGTTTGGGAAGTGCCGAAATCATAAAGAACAAAAAGAAATTGCTTAGAAAAGAGTATGATCTATTTGGTTGTTTAAAAAATGAATCAGTTTGTCAAATGATTGAAAGGTTTGGGCACTTGAAATTAGAACTAGCAAGACATGGGATTGAATACTCTCAAGAAGAGTTAGTCGATAAATTGTTTGACTCGTTGCCAGATGAGCTAGATTGGCAATATTATGCTTTGATGTTGAAGAATACGATCAAGTCTGAGGATCTTACAGTTGATTTGTTGATTGAAAGATTTGAAAGTCATGAATTGGAGAACAGAAAAACCAATAAAGTCAAAACATACCAACAGAATGTGGATCTATATTACAGAGGAAACATGTTTGAGAAAAAGTCAAATTCGGGATTTAGTGCTGAAAGCTCAAAGGATTCACCTCAGCAGAGTTCTTTAAGAGATCCGGGTTATCATTCATTTGATTCAAATTCTTCAAATCTAAACATAGTCCATTGCAATATCGCCATTGATCTGAAAAACTCTCAAAGTCTGAATGCTGAAGCTGCCAAGCAACAAATGGTGTTCTTAGCATCCATCCTGGAATCGTACGAAAGTCTGATCGCAGGAAAAGTTGGAAACCCAAAAATGACAAAAGAAGATTATGATCAGATCGATCCAGAGGAGATGGAGCTAATGGATATTAAATGGTGCATGGCTAGCACAATGAGAAGAGCACAACGATTCATGGAGATCACTGGAAGATCGTCTTTGGCATCTAGTGATTCGAAATTGGGATTTGATAAAGCAAAAGTTACCTGTTTCAAATGCAAACAGAAAGGACACTACAAGAGAGAGTGTACCAACAGGGAAACTGACGAACCCACGAATCCATTCAAAGATGATTACTACAAGAACGCAATTTATCATCGTTCCAGTGGATCATCAAATGTGAATCAGAAACAGATCGATGAAGGGTCATCAAAATCTAGGGCAATGGCAGTTATTCATGACGATGAAGGTTACGACTGGAGTCAAGTTTACCCTGAAGAAGATGTGGTCGGACATGCATTTGTGGCTGAGGCTGATCCTGACAGATGGTGGAAAATTGATTATGCAAGATGGGAAATTGAAAAATTCCGAGAGTCATTCAAAGAAGCCCAAAGAGCTAAAAGATGGAATGATGAATTGGAGTGTTACATGGATCCACGGGGTAATCCAGTTGTTGACCCATCAAAAGTGGATTTTAAAGCTGTAACAAATTTGCTTCCAAGGGAATCTACTTTTAACACACGAAGATTATCTGATAAAGAGTATTTGCCTGATTTGGAGAAGAAGATAAGAGAGGTTTGTGAAGCAAGTCTACCGAAGGTGGTAGAGATGAAGAAGAGAAAAGAAGAAGAATTGAAGAAGATGATTGAAGAAGTGAAGACTGTCGCAAAGCTTGCTGCTGGAAAGGAATAGAATGCTGAAGAAGAGCAGAAGATTGAAGAAGAACAAAAAGAAGAAGAAGAAAAGAAGAAAGAGGAAGTTCAGACAGAAGAATTGGTGCTGAGAGGGACTGAGGTAAGTAAATCTTCTGATCTATCGAATATTGAAACTGTTGATAACAATGAAAACAAGTGCAAGAATTGCATAGAAATGTGCAAAGTCTGTACTGAAAAAGATGAAATGATAAAAACAAAAGAAATTGAAATAAATAAACTTGAAAATGTTTTCACAATAAAATGTAATGAAATGATCGAAAAAGAAAAATCTTGAAACAAAAGGTTGATAAGCTGACACAGAAATGTCATGATCTTGAAAAGGAAAATGAAATGTATAGACAAATGTGTACAGCAAAATGTGTTGGTTGCGATGAAAAAGATAATAAGCTTAAAAATTTTCAAAAAGAATATGATAATTTGAAGTGGTCAAATCAGAGAGTACAAGAAGCTTATGATACTTTGAAGAGCCAAGTCAAATGTTTTGATCAAAGATTGTCTGAGACTTTAACAACCAAAGAATTGTATGAGAGAAAGTTGAAAGAAAAGCAACTTGAATTAAACAAGTGTGTTGATGAAGTTGCTAATCTCAAACAAGTTCTGGTTGTAAAGTAAAAGATAGTTACAAAACTTCAAAGTTATCATAACTCTTCGTACATTCTCGAACGCATTTTCAACATCACACTAGATGACAAAGATACTGACAAGAACAAAAAAGTTATTGGTTCAGAATTTCATCAGGTACCACCACCATTGAGAAACAATTATACCTTCTATGATGAGGAAAAGGTGGCAAAAGGTCTGAACATTGTTGACCAATTACCTGAAAGTATCGATGTGATTTACACCAAATCTGATGAAGCTGATGATTCAGAGGTGGTAAGTAAGGTTGTTGAAAGCGTTTTAAAAGATGAGTCAACCAAAGGTAAGTCTGAATCACATGATGAAAATGAGGGAAATTTTCATGATGGTTATCTCAAACAGTCAAAATCTGAGAAAGTTGTGAATGATGATTCAAAAGGATTGGTTTATACCATGATTGGATTGGACAAATTATTCTTAGATATTGTCTTCCCGATTCAAAATGTGATCTCAGAAAAGATAGATAAAGTTTTTAAGATGGTTGAGATTGAAAAATCAGAAATTTCAAAGTTTGCTGGGAAAAGCAAGAAAACTTTTTATAACAAACCCGGTTACAAAAAGAAGAATATGAAAGCCGGGTTGGGTTATAAAAAGAAACAGAAACAAAATGAAAAACCGAATTTTCAGCAAAAGAAGAATTTTGTTCACGGGAAAAGTTCGGAAGAAGAGAAAGAACTTCAATTTAGACGACAGTCTAATGAAGAGTTCTATGCTCAGAAAAAGAAACAACAACAGGCTAAAGATGTTTCAAAGAAAATGTGTTTTAAATGTGATCAAATTGGACATGTTGCACGCAAGTGTCCAAACACAAAGCCTGTTAATGTTGAAAAACAGAAGTCTGAGGATGTGAGACAAAAGTCTACCAGATTTGATTCAAAACAAACTTGGAGGTACAACACGAACAAGTTTGCTTCGAATCAAACTTGGAAACCAAAACAGACTAGGTCTGATTCAAGACAAACCCAGAATTCTTTTACACCCAGATTCAGAACAACAAAAAGTTGGCAAACTTCAGTTGATATGATAAAGCCAAATCAATTTTGGAAACCAAAAGTTGTTGTTCAAAGTCAAAATAATCAAAACGAGTCACGATTTTACAAAAGAAGTGCTTCAAAAGGACAAAACTGGGTGGTTAAGAAACAAGTGACTTCTGAAAATGATAAAAGGGTTGAAATCAAAGATGAAAAAGTTTTTGTACGTGATGACAAAGACTTTCCATCATTGAATGAATATTGTGTTGAATTGCCTAAGGTCCAACAGACCTGGGCTAAATTGTTCAAGTAATTGAGTTTTTTGTGAATGTGCAGGTGCTCATGAAGGTTGACTGTCAAGAAACAGAATTGATGAGCAGCCTGGCACAGGAGGAGAAGGCTGCAGAACCCTGGTTTGGTTGAACAGGGAGTTTATCTGTTTTTGTACATAAATAAACAATATTTCAAAAACCCTAAAAAATTGAAAAATTTAAAAAAAAATATGTTTCATTTTGTCAAATATTAAAAAAATTTTCAAAAATATATTACTTGAATACACCGAAACCCTCACGGCGGAACAAACATGATTACTTTCACCAGATTGAAAAACGGTTTTCAAACTGTAAAAATCAATGTGTTGTAAATCATGGGGGTATTTACTGCTTTTTGTGCAATATGATTCATAGTTAGCAGAAAATGGATAGCAAGACAAAGCTATCAACGTCAGGTTGTCAAATTTTCTTTAAATGGTTTTGAATTTTAGGGGGAGTAAAAAATTTTAGAAAATACAAAAACATTAGAAAATTTGAAAAAGCCAAAAACATGATAAAATTCAAAAATTGAGTTTTTGTGTAAAAAGAGGAAATGATAGTACATCAGTAGACAATCATAGTACGCTAAAGAATTGTAATGCTATAATGTGATAAACGGTCTCACTGATGATATGCCAGTAGATTTTTACACGCTTAGTAGATTGTTTTTGAGATATAAACCTAAATATCAATACTTGCTTATTTCGTGGGGAACATCTCTCGGATATATGGGTAACCCCCGAAATCTTGTTTGAAAGGTCCCTCTTTCTGAGATACTAGGTCTTTATACTCAGTGATATCTGGGGTATTATTCTGGGACTTCTGCTGAATGGAAGTTCTGACCTAGTCCCCGAATAATACTTTTCGCATTGCTTGAAACATAGCGCCGCCCTCAGCAAATTGATGAAACAATAAAATTGATAATCATTGCTGTTGTAAAAAAAGATCCTCTAAAGGGGACACACCGAAAAGTCGATGCCGTCATCTCTTTGCGTATACGGAAGTATCGACCTGAGCTCTCACGGCCCTCGCATTTAACCCCTTACAGATATCATCTGTGGTATACGCACCTGTTAGACTGAATATTGGGATCTAGATACGGGAGTATATTCTGAGGTGGTACACGCGAATAAGTTTAAGTCCTTAATACACTAATCTCGTATCTCGAAACAATTGAACTTTGTGTGAAAATTTAAGTGGATCAATATACTGACAATCTAAGTGAATCGTTTAGAACTGAAAGTGTTTAAAAGCTCAACGGTGCTAGTGTTTTGTCATAAACTGATATGATCCTCTGACACAAACTCAAACAAAAATATTGTCTGTAAATATGTTTGTAAATATTTCTTTAACTGCTTTATGTTTCAGAAAAATTCAAAAAGATTTTTGATTCTATTTTATTTTCGACAACCGATATTTGAATGCTAAGTTTCAAAATCTAAGTATGCTGATTGTGTTTCTGAAAATAAAACAAGTTCATTAATTTGAAACTTGAAATTTTTAAAATCAAAAACAGTTTGTGAAATCTCCAAGGTCATTAAATTGGACTTGGATGATTAACTGTGAGGGATTTGGATGATTATATTGTTAAAATTAGTTGAATAGAGCCAGTTTTCGATTCTGTTCGCTGAAACTGCCAAATCCATGAAGTTTGTTGATAGGGAGAGAAAATCAAATTATCCTGGATATATTCATATTATTATATCTTAGAGCCAGGATCTTGATTTAGAAAGTTTAAAAAGAGCCAGAATATGATTTCTGGATAAATTCAAAACATTGTCACTTATAAACGTATGAGTGTTGCAGATGTTATTCCAGACTACGATCCCAACAGCCGAGTCTAAGGGGGAGTCTGAAGACGAGCTCAACGCAAACGAAAGCGTGCTTTCAAGGAGCCAGGAAACTATCCTGAAGGAGCTTGTATCCAAAAGCCAGGTGTAGATCCCAAAAGCACGGAAGCTTGACGAAAGGGGGAGCCTGAAGAAAAGGAGTCTAACGAGAGAGGGAGCAACTGAAGACAGATCCACCGGGTTTCTGTTCGGGCAAGAGGGAGTCTGTGGTTGCTGATATTATCAAATCTTCAAGAAGACTCAAAGAGGAAGAGAAAGACAAGTCGCTACGAGTTTGACTACGAGATTGACTGCGGCAATATCTAAGGGGGAGTCTGTTAGTGCAGAATGTCTATCGCCTCCGTCAATCAAAACCGTAGCTGAAACAGAAGAAAAATAGACTTAATGATGTAATATTTAGGAAAAAGGGCAAGGTGGCATTCTTGTAAATAAGGGGAAACCCCTTATACCTTGAGCCTATAAATAGAAGCCTTAGGCTTAGTTTTTGAGACTTTTGGCCATTTGTGTAACTTGGAGCCTAGAGGTTAGAGAGAAAAACTAGAGAGAGAAAGTGCTTCAAGTTGTGATTCAAGGTTTGTACTACTTTCAGATCTATCAATGGAATCACATTAAATTGTACGGTTTGTGTTTCGGTCTCGTTCGTGCACGGATTCCGCATGTCGCACGGTCGTTTCGCAATCGATACAGAGTGAAAACCGGGACCTACAAAATCATTACTTGGTTTTCTATTTTCAAAACTTTTTGCTACACTATTTTCAATGGCCTCGAGATCAAACATGAGCTCTTCCACTGTGTCTGCTACAACCTCTGCAACAATTGGTTCGGTGCTTCCACCACCTCCTCCGAGAACGCAAGCTTCTTCACTACTTCAGGATGTTATCCCAGCTCGCAACATTCAGGGATCTGCTTCTGTTTTTGCCTCTAATGTAGAAATTTTAACTTTATTTGGTAGTGTACAGGAACAGATGAGGCAACAACAGGAGACCAACCAAATGCTGATGAGAGAGATACAACTCTTGAAATCTAGCTCAAGCAGGCCCAATGAGGATACTGTCACTCCCTTACAGCCTAGAGCTTTTAACTTCAGTTCGGTAGTATATACTGAGGATAACACGGGGAATATTGTGCTTAGCCATTCCCAGAGTCATATTCCTGAGATACCCTCTTCGGTCAGGGTGTCAACTGCGAGAAATCCAGGATATGTTCCAGGATGTGCTCCAGGATATGGCCAGAATCACCAAGCTGGTAACTTGTCTGTTAACACCAGTATCCCTGTTACTAATAATCTTGGATCATTGCAGGATGCAGGTGTGACATCAGCGATAACCAGAGAGATTCAAAAGTTAAAGGATATGATATCAACTATGCCTGGGATAGTGCAGCCTATACCGGAAGTATCCCAGGATAGTCACAACATATCCCGCTTCACTCACCCCATTTGTGATGCAGAAATCCCAAAGAGATACCACACTCCTAACATGAAACTGTATGATGGGACGACGGATCCTGAGGAGCATATTGCCCAATACAGGGAGAGGATGGAGATTAACCCTATCCCGCCGGATCTTAAAGAAGCATGCTTGTGCAAGGGCTTCGGCTCTACTATAACAGGATCAGCCTTGAAATGGCTTCTAAATGTTCCACCTTATTCAATTACATCATTTGCTCGTTTAGTTAATTTGTTTAATAGTCAGTTTTCTTGCAGTAGAAGCTTTGAAAAACTAACAAGTGACCTCTACAGGATAACACAAGGACCTCAAGAATCCCTAAGGGATTATGTGAACAAATTCAGCAAGGAATCCTTGGACATCCCACACCTTGATGTTGCTACAGCAGTCCAAGCATTCAAGATGGGACTACCAAAGGATTCCCAGTTTTATCAGGATCTTGTGATGAATCCTTGCAGAAACTTGGACGAAGCTCGAAACAAGGCTTTGAGATATATCAGGCTTGAAGATGACAAGAAAATGCAAGAGAGGATGAATTCATCCTTAATATACGAATCAACTAACAGGAAGTCAGAATCCTCATATAAGCCATACCGCTCTAAGCCATATGGCAGGAATGACAGCAAGAAAGTGAATGCTGTCGAAGACGAGGATCCTGAGGAGTATCTTGAGTTGTCAGAATATTGTTTTTCTGTTAATATACCTGAACTGATGTATGCTATGCAGGGTTTAGGAGACAAAGCGAGGTGGCCTAGGAAGAACCAATAGAAAGCTGATTGGAAGGATAAGTCCAAATGGTGTGCCTTCCATGAAGATTTTGGACATGTTACAGAGGATTGCATTGCTCTGAGGAAGGAAATAAGCTATCTCCTGAGCAAAAGGTATCCGAAGGATCTTCTGGGCAGAAAGAAGAATAAGGGTCAGGATATTGAGAAGGATCCTGAACGAGCAGCATCACCTCCCGCCGACGCCAAGATAATTTACTTTATTTCAGGAGGGTCCGATATCTGCAGAACTTCTTATTCTGCAGCCAAAAGACATGCAAAGGAGGCTAAGGCCGAAAGGGGAAATAAGCCAATCAGGATGTCGACCCTCACGACTGATAAAGTGATCACGTTCGATAGTGATGACAGGGATACTGTCTAGGATCCTCACCATGATGCTTTGGTAATAACTTTATATGTTGCTAATCATTTTGTGCGCAGGATACTGGTGGATAATGGCAGCTCCGTCAACGTAATTCAACTAGAAACATTGAAGAGAATGAATGTATCCCTGATGGATATCACTTCAAAGTCCACTGTACTTGTTGGGTTCAGTGGAGAGGCTAGGAATACTGTGGGAGAAATAAAGTTTCCAGTATATGTTGAAGGAGTCAACTCAATGCAACGCTTCTGTGTCATGGATTCCTTATCCTGCTACAATATTATATTGGGTAGGCCATGGATCCATGATATGAAAGTTGTGCCGTCAACCTATCATCAGTGTATCAAGATCCCTACTCCTTGGGGGGGTTGTCAAGGTGGAAAGTGATCAACAGGCGGCAAAGGAATGTTACTCATCCTCGATGAAATCCTCAACCAAGCCCAATGCAGCATAACAATTAAAGATACGAGCCCAGGATATCGTGGAGGCTTCGGAGCAAGATGTTAAGAAAATTATCCTGGACCAGAATAATCCAGATATCTCGGTGCTCGTAGGAGCCAATATCCCTCAGGATATTGAAAATCAGTTAACTAACTTTTTGAAATGCAGGATGTCAACATTCGCATGGAAGCATGAGGATATGACAGGTATTTCTAAGGATATTATAACTCATAAACTTGGAATTGTCAGGTCTTTCAAACCTGTCCAACAAAAGAGAAGAAATTTGCTCCAGAATGAAACATAATTATTGAAGAAGAGGTTGAAAGACTCTTGAAGTCCAAGATGATCAGGGAAGTCAAATTTCCTAAGTGGCTAGCAAATGTGCTCGTGGTTCAAAAGAAGAATGGGAAATGGAGAGTTTGTGTAGATTACACAGACTTGAACAAAACATGTCCTAAAGACCCATTCCCTCTGCCTCATATAGACTCGATGGTGGATGCCACCGCCGGTCATGAAATGCTAACCTTTATGGATGCATCCTCAGGATTCCAGCAGATCCAAATGGAACCTTCGGACCAGGAGGATACTGCTTTCATGACACCAACAGGTATTTATTGTTATACTGCTATGCCTTTTGGTTTGAAAAATGCAGGTGCAACGTACCTAAGATTGGTGAACATGATGTTTAAAGACAAACTGGGGGACACCATGGAGGTGTACATTGATGACATGGTAGTAAAATCTAAGAAGGCTGAGGATCACCTCCAGGATATTAAGGGAGCATTTGATATCCTGGATCAATATAACATGAAGCTAAATCCTGCCAAGTGCCATTTTGGAGTGGGGGCAGGAAAATTCTTAGGATATATGGTGACTAAAAGAGGGATAGAAGCAAGCCCAGAACAGATCATAGCCATCTTGGATATCAAGTCACCTTCCAACATGAAAGATGTACAAATATTGACGGGACGAGTAGCAGCATTAAATAGATTTATATCAAGATCCTCAGAAAAATGCAAGGAATTCTACGATATCCTGAAGAAGAATAAGAAATTCGAATGGGGAGAGAAGAATGAAGCAGCCTTGCAGGAATTGAAGCAATATCTTTCAACTGCACCTCTATTGATGAAGCCCGAGGATGGTGAACCATTATCCCTGTATCTTGCAGTATCAGGGAATGCAGTAAGTGATGTTCTTGTAAAGGATCATGAAGGTCAGCAGTATCCTGTCTATTATGTTAGTAAAAGTTTATTAGATGCTGAAACTAGATATTCACATTTAGAAAAATTAATATTGGCTCTAGTTATGGCATCGACAAAGCTTAGACATTATTTTGAAACACATAGGATTCATGTTAAAACTAACTATCCTGTTAAAAATGTGCTTAGGAAACCTGAGATGTCAGGAAGAATGGCTAAATGGTCAGTAAAATTAAGTGCCTATGATCTAGCATATGAACCTAGGAATGCCATAAAGTCTCAGGCTCTAGCTGACTTTGTGGCTGATTTCAGTAATGATATTCAAAATGAAGCAAACCTAGAATTCCAACAACTAGGAGAAACCACAGAATCCTGGACATTATATACTGATGGTGCATCTAATGTGAGAGGTGTAGGATTGGGTATACTACTAAAATCGCCACAGGGGGACATACTACCCCAGGCTATTAAATGTGAATTTTCTACTACCAATAATGAAGCTGAGTATGAAGCTCTTATAGCAGGATTAGAATTGGCTAGAAATATGAATATTAGATGTTTGCAAGTATATGTTGATTCCCTGTTGATTACCAACCATTTCAATGGATCTTATGCAGTAAAAGGTGAAAAGTTAGCCGAATATCTTGAAATTGTTAAAAAATTAGCAGGATATTTCAAAATTTTTACACTTGAACAGGTACCAAGAGAAAAGAATGCTGAAGTTGACGCTCTAGCAAACTTAGGATCTACTGTCAGGATACCAGAGGGAACTCAGATACCAATAGTGCACATCTTGTATCCTGCAATGGAACATTTCAAATCTCAGGATAAAGAAGTAGCATGTATCCAGGATACTGGTGATGGATATCCTGAGAAGGATCCTGAATCCTGGATGAATCGAATTGTGAAGTATCTTCAAGAAGGAGATATCCCAAAAGATGCAAATCCTAAGGCTTTTAGGATGAAGGTATCTCGTTTTACTATTATAAATAATATTTTGTATAAGAAATCTCTTGCAGGTCCATACCTGAGGTGCTTGGAGGATCCCGAAACCAGAGAAGTGCTTCAGGATATACACGAAGGGGATTGTGGTAACGATACTGGGGGCAGATCATTATTCTCAAAGGTATTAAGAACAGGATACTATTGGCCGACGATGAGGAAACATGTAGCAGAATATGCTCGAAGATGTGATGCATGTCAAAGGCACAGTAATATATTACACCAGCCTGCTGAACCACTATATCCTATTGCTTCCCCTTGGCCATTCATGAAATGGGGAATGGATATAGTAGGAAAAACATTATGCCAAAGGTTTTCTTGTTGGCAATGACGGATTATTTCTTCAAGTGGGTTGAAGCAGAAGCCTTTGTCCAAGTTAGAGATCAAGAAGTGGTATCCTTCATAAAGAGGAATATCCTGACAAGATTCGGGATACCAGCCGAGATAATTTGTGATAATGGATCCCAATTTATCAGCAAAAGAACTACTGATTTTTGCAAAAGTTGGGGAATTAAGATGATCACGTCAACACCAGTGCATCCTCAAGCAAATGGACAAGCAGAATCCTCGAACAAGATAATTGTCAACAACTTAAAGAAGAGGTTAGGTGCCAAAAAAGGAAATTGGGCAGAAGAACTACCATTTGTCCTATGGGCTGATAGAACAACTGTGAAGAATGCTACTGGGCAAAACCCATTTTCTTTGGTATTTGGGGCATAAGCAGTGATCCCGACAGAAATGGTGATACCGACAGCTAGATCAAGCCTATGGGATCCTAAATCGAATCCTAAAATCTTATGTCAAGAACTGGATACTATTGATGAAACAAGAGATGCAGCAAAGCTAAGGATGGCGGCATACCAGTAGAGGATAGCCAAATCATATAACAAGAATTTAAGGACTAGAAGATTTCAAGTTGGAGATTGGGTGTTGAGGAAAGCTTTCCAGAATACAACCAACCCTGCCGATGGAAAATTAGCTCCAAAATGGGAAGGACTCTATGAAATTGAGTCAGAATCTGGGAAAGGAGCATACCGACTCAAGAATATGGAAGGGGATATGTTACCAAGATCCTGGAATGCTATACACCTTAAAGCTTACTTCAAGTGAGTTTAGAATTTAATTTCTAACTCAGGATGGTATGAATTCTATCTCTTTTAAATTTATCTAATTTTATTTACTCTTTTTGAACCCAATACTGACTTAAGCATCAGAGGGGTGTTAGCCAAGCTAACACCCACCTTAGTTTGAAGGTGTTTTGTAGAATATGCTTCGGGATATAGCTCCAGGATATATACTCAGGATTGAAAGATTAGAGGATTGGCCCCCTTTCTCACGTTTAAGGGATCTTGATCCCTTCAAAGGTTTAAAAGTATTCACCTTTCTCTCGAACTGGGTTTAAACACCCCGCTTGGAGCGCAAGTTATCTGGGAATAGTTCAAGGTAGCGGGACCAGTTCATGTAAAAGTGGCTGACAATTTCGTTATCATTGGCTATATCCTGGATCCTTAAGGTATATGAGGATTGATCACCCTCTCTCACGAAAGGGTATTTTCATACTCTCTAAGGTTTAAAGGTTTTCACCTTTCTAAGTCTTGGAGTTTATACACTCCCGCCTGTAGCGCACGAAAATTTGGGATTTTCCCCAGGATGCTAATGGTTTATCCCAGGATGCTAAGGGTTTATCCCCAGGATATTAAGGGTTTATCCCCAGTATATTAAGGGTTTATCCCCAGTGAAACTAAACTTTTTGACAAGATCAAAAGATATGACAAACTACGATTGTGTTTACACACGTTTTTTGTTGGTGAAAAGCTACGAAGTTTAATCGCTAAGTGAAGAGATACTCAAGTGTGTCATATATTGATGCAATATCCTACACAGGGGACATCCATGCTGGGGATATTGCAAAGGATTCAAAGGTTGAGGTTGGAAATTATTGCCTAAGTGTTTCTGGTAATATTTTTTCAAGTCTTGAAAACCTTATCTAAATGATCTAAGTTTTCTAAAAAGTCATATTCAACTAAGTTTTGTCTAACATTTTGAAGACAAAAGTATCGAACATTTCATCAGTATCCTGACCAGGATATTTGATCAGGATATTCAAAACATACCTTTCAAAATAAACAACAAATAAGGCTAAAAGGTTAGTTTATTATTAATGGTCCAAAAGATTGTATTCTTGGTTTCATCTCAAAAAGAGACCCATCCACCAAGAACACAATTAAGTTTTTAAAGCATATTTACATAAACAGTTGAAGGCTTCGTCCTAAAAACACAGGATCCCTCCACCTTCAACTGTCAAACTATTCTACTTGCAGGAAATTAAAATTGTTCTAAGTGCAGGACGACCAGATGATTTAGACCCTACAAAATACAGGTATCATTAAAGACAAACTAACCAGGATACAGGTTCAGTATATGTGTACGGGATACATGATCTGGATATTTACCTTATTAGGGAAGGAGGTCATGGGCTCGATAGATTCCATGAAGCCAAGGTCATCATAAGAGAAACCTTCGGCAGCAGCAACAGATGGCTCCTTTTTCACCAGGACAGGCTTGGGATAGCTGTCAAGCTTCTCAAGATCGAAGAAAACATATATCCTTACCAGACATGTTGGAATGACTAAAAATATATCTGTTGGAATCAGGATATCCAACAGTTATATTTTTAGGGAAAATTGTTATGGGTGAAATTCTGAGCACATATCCTGACTTTGTATCTTGATTTTTTATTAGTTGTATATGATCAGGATACCGGATCAGGATACCGGATAAGGATATTTGTAACATCCTGGGGTAGTATCCTGACTATTACTAACAATTTGCTTGTAAATGTTGGCTGCAAGGGACTAACGTTCATGAGGACCAAGTCATCCTGAAGACCCGCTCAAATTGGTTAGGATAAAGACGTTGGTGGTGGAAGAATAGCTCTTGTAACGGTCAGCATTGAAGAATGGCATGTTTTATGGGAGTTACGGATGCTGGTCAAAGATATTTATGTTGTAATGGTTATGGAAGCTTAAATCCCGGATTTACATTTAATATGCACGTGGAGAACGAGTTGAAACAGCCCCCCAACGTTCAGAAGGGAATAATCTCAGTATCCCGGATTCTTAGCATAATATCCCGAATTTTTAGCATAATTAGTTAATTCTTGTAACTATATAAAGGGGATGCCAGATCCATAGGTCACACACTTTCGAGTTCACCTACTCATTCACTCTCTTTTCTAGCAGCAATCACGCACTAACACTCATCACTTACAATCATTGTACCACTTAGTAGCGATCTGAGCATTAT
The DNA here is from genome assembly GCF_002127325.2 of Helianthus annuus. Lineage (NCBI taxonomy): Eukaryota > Viridiplantae > Streptophyta > Magnoliopsida > Asterales > Asteraceae > Helianthus > Helianthus annuus. Next base: position 96,821,503 of record NC_035434.2, read on the forward strand.
CCTGCACTGTATCCTGGTTATTCAAGCAATAAGAAGAATAAGGCAGCTGCGATTGTCAGCTCCCGAGGTTTTGTGCCGAAGATCTAGATTAATCAAGGGCTTTCCTCGTACATCTCGTGTCACCCTTTACTTTTTTGCTCATTGCTTGATCGTAGATACAACTCGATATCCTGAGCCGTATCCTGAAACTGTTTTTGCAAATAACTTAACTAGCATCTTTTCAACACACATTTCTAGCACACTACCTTACTTAACTAATTTGATCACTTAATTGCTTCGGTAATTTTTGACCAAAACAGTAGTTTATAAATAAGGGATTACAAGTCATTCTTACTTCCCCAGATTTGATGTTATCTGTCTCAAGGGAAGTCCTAATAAGCTTGAAACAGGTCCTCGCAGGATCTACACACTGAACGAGGCAAGAACTTTACCCAAACACCCTTATAACCCCCTTCTAGGCAGTTAACGCGCTATATATAGACCATAAAAACACAAATGAGTGAATCAACAAAACATGAAGAAATGATTAAGTAAAGTTCACCTTCAATATAAAAAACTAGTTATTAAAGTCATTAATACATACCCAAATAAAAAGTTGCCAAAGATTTGAAATCAAAAGTAATACATAAAAGATTTGTCTTCACCAAGTGATGTAAGAGATTTAGCTAAGCATGGCCTTTGTTTGACAAGAACTCTTACGATTGATCTTGGATCTCGAGACTACTACACACTCTAAAAGTTGAAAGATGGATGATGGTGGTGGGTGTTGGTGTTGTAGTGGTGGTGGACTAATGGCAAGTGTGAGAGAAGTGGTTTGCTAAGGGATGAGTTGGAATGAAACCAAGCACCCCTATTTATAGCTGGAAATAGAGCCTTCACACGGCCCTGTGCCTGGTGGACATGGCCCCTTGTCCTTCATTTTCTCTGTCTTCATTTAATGCCTGGTCAGCTCTTCTTCACATACGACCCCGTGTCTCAACGACACAGCCTCGTGTCTTTTGAACTTGTTGTATGAACCCAGATTTGTGAATCTGAGAGTTGACCACGACCCGTGCTGAGGTGACATGGCCCCGTATCCCTTGTCGTTTTCTGTTTGTCTTTTTCTGTAGGGAATCTTGACTGGGGCACGACCCATGCCTTGCAGTCATGACACCGTGCCGATGCTCAGTTTTTGTTATTTTTGTTGTTTTAGATGTAGATGGGGGTTCGACGAGTCTTGTCAATCCTTTTTCTTTGTATTTGTGTTGGTTTCTACTGTTAATTTGTTCCTTTTTGTTCGTTTAAGCACTTTTGATCCTTTAAAATAAAAAGCAAACAAAGAAACATGCTTTTTCGAACATTTCTACCGAAAAAGGGTTGATTTTATGCCTTGTTTGATGTAATTTATATGTTGCATTTTTCGCACATCAAATAGCCCCTCACTTGAATCTTAACTTGTCCTAAAGTAAAACTCTATAATGTGGCTTACACACCGCAACAGAATTCGTAGAAGAGAAGTTTTGGGTTTATCTTTAGAGTGTCGGGAATCCAAGTTCTAAATTTGTTTTGTTTTTATTTTATTTACAGTCTTATTCGTCATGATTTATTTAAAACACATATTAAGAAAAATTATTTGTTTTGGGCACAACATGCCTTTATAAAATTCTATTTAGTTATATACAAATTTACACACCTCACAGGTGGTCTCTCAACACACGACCGAAGTTGTTTAAGTGAAAACGCTCGGAACCGGTGTGGAAATTACTCCTACTATAGGCTTGACAAACAATCAAACCTCTTTCTTTTTGACATTTAATCCTTGTAAATATCAAGAGGGCTTTTAAAAGGGTAGGTTTTGGCTCGGGTAGGTGTGTTTGGGTAAAATGTGTAAAGCGTAAAAAGTGTCGGTTTTTCCATTGGTTTGTGGCTTAGCAAAAAAGTCTTTGGCTAATGTTTTTTTACCAAAGTTGAAACTAAGCCTTACTTGTAATTCTCAAACTGAACTTTTTACAAAAATAAAGGGCGTAAATAAAACGTTTTGTGGATGTGCGTGGTTGTTTTTGCAAACGTTTATATTTTTGCGGGTTTAGATGCGGAAGGGTTAAGGCTCAAAGGTGTTTAACTAAAGAGATGCAAGGAATGAAAACAAAAACAAAGGTTTAGAATGAAAAATGGGTTTAGTCCTAATGCCACTATCATTTAATTACTTGGATTTATGTCGGTAAGGATTTGGAACGTATTGTTTTGGCAAGTTCTAGATTTGTATGAACCAAACATGATATTCACACAAGAAACAAAAAAATGAGCAATTAGTATAGATATATATTTGTATGCTCGGTAAAGGTCAAACCTCAATTTTTGTGGGAAAAGGGGTATAGTGTAAAAATGTGTATATAAAATCAAATCTTACAGAGATTTATTATGCCCTTTTTTATAATTTTTTATATTGGTTCTTTTTATCACGACGCTATCTAGTGTAAATTAGTAAAAACACAATTTTTAGAACTTATTTTTCCTAACTAAACCAAGATAAGTAAAAAAAATAAAAATTTTTGACAAAAAAGTTTGGGGTGATTAGCGGTTTTCCAAGGCGAGTTTTGTGTAAGGCTTGTTTTTAGGACAAAAGATTCAAGGTTTTAACACCCCCAACTTAAATTACACATTATCCTCAATGTGTCCTAAATAGGATTTGTTATGATTAAATGTGCAAAAAGTGGGTAAAAATAACAACTTTTTGGTTACTGGTCACTTGGCACGGGGGCGTGCCTGGTGGACACGGCCCCGTGGCCAAAGTGCAAGTAACAAAATTAAGCGTCAAACTTACTGTATGGTGGACATGGGGGCGTGCTGGGTGGGCATGGCCCGTGCCACCTTCTCTATAGAAAATTTTTAACATTAGACAATTGGGCACGGGGGTGTGCCTGGTGGGCACGACCCAGTGCTGTAGACTTTGATTTGCAGTTTTTGAAGCGGAAGGCTCTGGTTTACATGCATGGGGTTCCTTTTCAACATCCCTTTGGCATTTTCATCTTCTTTTGAGCATGGTTTATTCCAACAAAGATAAAACTTAAAAGAAAAATCATTAAACTAAATATTATACTAAGATTTAAGCTACTTAACTAATGGATAGTCCATGGAATGCCTTCATGGTGCGCCACGTTTATAAGATTCTTTGGCTAGACCCAAAGTCGGTCAAATGCTACTCGAGCGGGATGACTCGCATCCTGAGTTGCATCATTTAAGAGCGTAGTCTAAGCTTGAGTCTATTGTCTTGATGTAGTTGACCGGATCATCCTCTGTTCGTTGTCCCACTTTAAACTTGATTTCCTTGTCACCAACCCTCAATGTTAATTTCCCATCACTCATATCCACCATGGCCCGTGCGGTGGAAAGGAAGGGTCTTCCTAATATGAGCGGGATTTCAGTGTCTTCTTCCATGTCTAAGATTACAAAGTTGGTCGGGAAAACAAATTCACCGACCTTTACCAATAGATTTTCTATGAGACCTTGAGGGTATTTCACCTACCTATCTGCAAGTTGTATGCTCATCCTTATAGGGTATGGCTTGCCTATCCCAAGTCAATTTAACATAAAGGCCGACGTTAGATTAATGCTAGCCCCCGAGTTGGCTAGTGCATTGCTTATTGGCGATTCTCCAATAGAGCAAGGAAAGGTGAAGCTTCTGGGATCAACCTTCTTTTTGGGGAGCTTGTTGAGGAGTGCCGCCGAGCATTCTTCACTTAAGTTGACTTGTTGAATGGATTTAATCTTCCTTTTGTGAGTGAGGAAGTCTCTCATAAATTGGAGTATTTTGGGATTTGAGTTAGAACTTCCACAATGGGGAGATTGATGTGAAGTTGTTTAAGCAAGCTTACGAACCTTGTGAATTGCTCGTCGGTCTTTTGCCATAGTAAACGATCGGTGTATGGGACCGGGGGTGGTTTAATTGTTTCGGTATTTTGGGGTTGAGTGTTTTCTTGGTCATTGGTCTGGGTGTTTTTATAGGGAGTGAATCAGGTTGTTGTGGTGTTGGTTCAATTTCGGGTCCTACCTTCCGGTCTCTTAAGTTGATTACGCTTACTTGGACTTTTGGGTTTGTTTTGGTGTTACTTGGTAAGGCTCTCTGTGGTCTCTCAGCAAAATTTTGGGCAAGTTGGCTTACTTGTTTTTCTATATTTTGCATGCTAGCCCGCTGGTTTCTAATTTCGGCTTCAGTTTGTAGGAACCTTTCCAAGTACTTTTTATCGGATTTGGAGAAAAGGCGAGTGATGAGGTCATCAAGCCTTTCTCTTCCTCCTTGTTGTTGTGGTTGGAAGCCTTGTTGCTCATTTCGGGGTTGTTGTTGAAAGTTAGATCGTTGATTTTGAGTTTGTTGGTTATTACCCCCCGATTCCCTCCAACTAAAGTTGGGATGATTTCACCACTCTAGAGTGAAAGAGTTACTTGGAGCTCCCGATGGTCGTGGCCGGTTGATTAGGTAATTTACCACTTCCATTTGATTTTCTAAGTCTTTCATACAACTCCAGTTTTCATGGGAGCCGCCGCACCCTTCGCAAGCCATAACCAAAGCCGTCTTGTTTAATTCAATTTTCTTTATTTTTGAAGTTATGGCTTTGATTTGGGCTTGCAAAGAAATGGTTTCATCCACTTTGTGGGCGCCCGTGGCTATGGATTTTGAGCCCCTAGGAGTGTGCCATTGAAAACTACTTTGAGCAATTTCTTCAATTTGATTATAAATTTCCTCTAGGCGCCAATTCCCAAGGAGTCTCCCGGAGCCGGAATCAAGGATTTGCCTTGTGTGTGGTAAGAGTCCATTGTAGAAAGTGGACACCTGTTGCCAACGTTCAAGACCGTGATGTGGACATTTCATCAATAGCTCCTTGAACCTTTCCCATGTCTCGTACAATGATTCCCTATCGTCTTGAGAGTAGGAGTTAATCTCGGTCATGAGTTTGGCGGTTTTAGCGGGAGGGGAATATTTGAAGATAAATTTTCGGGCAAGTTCATCCCAAGTGTGCACGGACCCACTTGGGAGGGTATTTAGCCAAGCTTTTGCTCGGTCTTGAGGGAAAAAGGGAACATACGGAGCCAGATAGCATCGGTAGAGGCTCCGTTGATCCGAAAGGTGTCGTATATTTCCAAAAAGTTGGTAATATGTAAATGGGGATCTTCATCGGGTAGGCCATGAAAAGTGGAGGAATTTTGGAGCATTTGGATTAAGTTTGGTCTAAGCTCAAAGTTATTAGCATCGACATTTGGAGGGTTAATAGCGGCTCCAAGATTACCGACCTTAGGTCAGAGGTAATCCATGAGAGTGCGTTGATCCGCCATAGGGAGGTTTTGAGTTGAGGCTTTTTGTCGGTTTTTAGCTTGAAGTCTTTTTCTCAAAAAGCGCTCAGGTTCGTCAAGTGGCACTTTTATGTCTTTGTCGGAGGTGGAGGTCATGCACCAGACTGTATTTCCTGCGAATTATACAGATTCGCGTGATTTTTGGTGAACAAAAACAAAAAAAAAATGCCTGATCAGAAGAGTAGCACGACCCTGTGCTAGTGTCGGCACGTCCCCGTGTTGTCTAGAAAAAGTTTCTGTTTTCAGGTTCACAAACACTAGAAGGTTGACACGTCCCCGTGCTCCTGTAACACGGCCCCGTGTCTCTATTCCAGTAACAAGAAAACAGCTCTTCCCAGATACTGTAGGTGTGACATGGCCCTGTGTTAATCGGAGTGTTATTCTTGCAGAAAATAGAAAAAAATGGGAGAAAAGAAGAAAAACTTAAAAAGAAAAGATAAAAATAATTAGGCTGTTAATTTTAAGCTTTCTAAAAATCTTTGTGTCCCCGACAATGGCGCCAAAAACTTGTTATGCGTGCGAGTGGGTATAAATTTAGATATATTTTAAGCACTTTTTACTTGTGGATCAAGCTTTAAATTTATAAAACACGATACAATACTATCACTCTACACACGTTAGGGCAAGTGCACCCATCATGGACGTAGTATAGTGATGGTAGATACCGAGGTCGTCCAAGGGCACAAGAGCTTTTAATACCGGCTTATCGTTAACGTCTAATCTAACCAAATTTTGGTAAAAGTTTTGAAAGTTTTTAAAAGATAAACTAAAAAATAAAAATGTCAATGTAAGGAAAACAAATAAATAAGAAGGAATCACTTGGTTCCAACTCCTCATTTATGTATCCTTTGATGATTTCCGCACTTTGGCTTTTTAAGAGATTATCTTAGTTATAGTGGTAGGCCTCTCTTGTGAAGGCGACGTTACCCTCAACCTATTGGTTTGAGTCAGCAGGGATACAATCCCGTAATGTCGGATTATTGAAAGATAATTAAGTAAGTTATTAATGAGAAAAGTGGTAGGCCCCTCTTGTGAAGGCGACGTTACCCTCAACCTACTGGTCTGAGTCAGCAGGGATACAGTCCCGCAAAGTCGGGTTATTGTTTTAATAGTAGTTTATAAATAAGGGATTACAAGCAATTCTTACTTCCCCTGATTTGATGCTATCTGCCTCAAGGGAGGTCCTAATAAGCTTGAATCAGGTCCTCGCAGGATCTATACACCGAACAAGGCAAGAACTTTACCCAAGCACTGTTCTAACCCCCTTCTAGGCAGTTAACGCGCTTTATATAGACCGTAAAGACACGAATGAGTGAATCAACAAAACCTGAAAAAATGATTAAGTAAAGTTCACCTTCAATATAAAAAAACTAGTTATTAAACTCACTAATACATACCCAAATAAAAAGTTGCCAAAGATTGGAAATCAAAAGTAATACATAAAAGATTTGTTTTCACCAAGTGATGTAAGAGATTTAGCCAAGCATGACCTTTGTTTGACAAGAACTCTTGCGATCAATCTTGGATACCGAGATAACTACACACTCTAAAAGATGAGAGATGGATGATGGTGGTGGGTGTTGGTGTTGTAGTGGTGGTGGACTGATGGCAAGTGTGAGAGAGGTGGTTTGCCAAGCGATAAGTTGGAATGAAACCAAGCACCCCTATTTATAGCTGGAAACAGAGCCTTCACACGGCCCTCTGCCTGGTGGGCACGACCTCGTGTCTTTCATTTTCTATGTCTTCATATAAAGCTCTGTCAGCTCTTCTGAATACACGACCCCGTGCGCCAGCGGCTGTCACACTCCGACCTCGTAAAACAACGAAACCGCGGCGGAAACGTCGGGGAGGGGAGCGACAGAATTGTTGTTCCACAACCATTGAAATATTTACCATTTACATTGTCTTTGAAACCAAACAAACAAGATTACATATCGTCTATCATCGTTATTAAGTCACTAAGGCCTCGTCAAGTCCTAAGTGAGCATGCATCCTAGTCGTAATCAACATCATTCAACACCACCTGAAACATATGTAAAAATAAAGTCAGCAAAGAAATGCCGGCGAGCACATAGGTTTTGTGTGAGTGTCAGATTCATGGCTCGTTTATATGTTGAAATAACTCGTACAACTTCGTTAATCGATGTTGGAAAACCTTGTTTTGTAAAATGTTTGTGTTGTAGAATGAATAACCAGCTCAAAATAAGTTGGTTATAGTATATAAAATCTCGTTTCCATGAATCTTAACCCAAAACATTTGTCTAAGTAATCAAATCGTAAATCATTCTCGTTAATAAAAACTCGTATGGTTTATATCGTTTAGTAACCATCATTGCGTGACATCGTTTAAAATCATGCGCCCAAGTGAACTAAATAACGCCACGGTATGTAATATGTTAGAAACACTTATATATAAGAAGTACCAGCGGCGTATCTACCATGTTTTTATCACATTACACCCGTTCCGTTATCTAAACACTAACCAAAAACCAATAATTCGTTCAATTCGATTAACTTGTTCATATCGTCCTAATCGTTCAAATCGCTCAATCGTTTCCAATCGTTCAATTGTTTCAAATCGTTATTGTTTTAATTGTGAAAACTATTTTTGGTCGTCTCGTGGAAAACATTCAAACCTTCATAACTCGTCCATCGTTCAACTCGTATTAACAAACCACCAAAGGGTAAGTTAACAATTAACAGGTTCAGTCGTTACCCACATAACCCCCACACATAACCATGGGTGCAGTCCGATAACGGGATTTGTCAGATCCTATGGTACCATAACCTAATACTGGTCGGCTTGGCCAAAGCTAATGAATGTTATTCGTGATGTAAATACGCCCAACAAGTTCGTTCACATTATCGAAATCGTTTTTGTTTAATATAAACCATAGTATTCGTTTTGAAATCATCGTTAAAAGCATCGAAATCGTTTAACACATATGAATCACCCCAAAACATTGAAAGCAGTAAAATTGGGGAACTATGTACTCACATCGAAGTGTAAAGTATCCTTGATTAATGAACTAGCAAAGCTCGAGTAAACCAAGGAAATCAAGTAGCACCTAGTAATCAGATCACTAATTAATAAATCGACACCTAAATTGGAAGATCGGGTAGAATGAGGTCTCGTAAACCAAGTGAGTATTGGAACTCATGCGATATGGTTTAACAAAGCCTACATTCTAAATCAGAACCTATCCTAAGTGCTTATGACCCATTACGACCCATTAAGGTAGCTTATGCTACTTTGATGCGTCGTTCGCGCAAATGCGCGTTTGAGATGCCTAACTAGTCCTATGACAAGTATTATATGCCCTAACATGTTTAAATATGTTTCATAATCAGTTTAAGTGACAAAATTTAAGTTACATATGTTTAAAATCAAATTATGCATGAAAAGGGCATTTTGGTCATTTTCCTAAGGCATATAAACTACCTATCATAACAACTAATTAAGCTAAGTGACCATAAGGTATAACCTCGGAAGGTTATTCCCTATACAACTATGGTCACAGATATGCTTGGTCGGATCCTAACGATTGACCAAACGGGTCGGGTTCAAAAGTCTAAGCGGTTGTTAAGACCGCTTATCTTACGACCCTATACAAGCACTATACTAAAAGTGACGAGTAAAACATGTTAAAACATGTTTAACTAAGTTAGAAAACAGGTTTTGATATCATAACAAAGTGTTTTGATACCCTAAGATAGTTTCGTCTCAAAATGTGCATAAACGACATTTTGACCGAAACTTTGACACGTCACTTCGATTAATCAACGTGGTAATCAATAGGTATAGTCACAAGGGGCTATAACCATCGTGATTACGCTCACGTTGCAAAGTTCAAACGAACTTTGTGTTGACCAAATCATGGTCAAAGCAGAAAGTCAAACACTATTTGACCTTCATGCTTGAAAAGCATAAAAAGTATGAAAGAAGCTTAGAAAAGGTCCAAGCAAATGAAGATTTGATTCAAATTACTCAGGTATGAAGTATAAATACTCCAACTTAGAACAGATTTGAGATCATGTGTGAAGAACCAAGTGAGAAACCCATTGCTATTTATAGTAAGTTAGGATGAATGAGATCATTCCATGGGTTTAGAAGGATCAATCTTGGCCCTCCATTTGTAGACATGGTTTTTAAAACAGGAGGAACTAAAAAACCAGGCCATAGTATTGAGAAATTTGCACAAAAGACCATGGAATTGGAGCTGATTGCTGAAAACTGAAATGCTGAAAAATGGTCCCTGTCACGTGGCGCGCTAGGTAACACCTGGGCTGGCGCGTGGCTCAGGGGAGGTCAGTTCTAAGTTTCAGATTTTGGCAAAACAGGTCCCTGCATGCTTAAAACTTGATTTTCTGCACGTTTCCGTTAACCCCATTTCAAGGCTCTAAAATGAAGTTAAAGTATACGGAACTTAAAATATGCTTAAAAACATCTCGGATGTCGGTTCGTTTGGTCGTACGGTTGCGTTATTCGGATAATTACGATGAAAACTCGAACGGACGCAAAAACGATCCAGATTGCGCGACGAATGGTATTTTTGCATTCCAATCACTAAAATAAAATATTTTAATGATTAAAAAAATTTTTGGATGTCCGGATATGTTCAGAACGTAAGATATGCGCGAAAATGCAAACTTATGCACTTTTCGACGCTTTTAGTCCCTGTTGACCAAATAAGTTTATTTTCGCATACCGAACCCCTCAAAGCCTATTGTTAAGCTATGTAAAGGATATTTAGGGTATGTTTAGCTTATGATCAACTTTCGGAATGTTCGTTACCATAAGAATCGACATAGTTTCGCAGTTTGACACAAATAGTCCCTACGATCGAATAAACTTGTTTTCGACACACCATACCCTCCAAAAATTATTTCTAAGTTATGTAAAGGTTATTTAAGGTATGTTAAGCCAATATCACTATTCCGGAGTGTTTGTCAAGTTAAACTGATTACGTTTACGCATCAGTTTGCATATAACTTTCCACAAAGCGATTTAAAGCTTGAAATCGAACTCGAATCAAATCGTAAAATCATCAAACACAAATACACATATATTAACACCAAAACACATCGTTTTATTGATAATTGATATTGTTTTACATCGTACATCGTTTACAGAACACAGTTGTCACAGCGGCACGACCCCGAGTCTTCTGTACTTGTTGTACGAACCCAGATTTGCGAATCTGAGAGTTGACCACGACCCGTGTTGAGGTGACACGGCCCTGTGTCCCTTGTCGTTTTTCTTTGTCTTTTTCTACAGGGAATCTTGACTGGGGCATGGCCCATGCGTTGCAGCCACGGTCCTGTGCTGTAACAACCTGACTTTTCGGATCGTTACTATCCGATGTCTTTTTGTTCGTAACCGCTTGTACTCCCGAGATTTCGATTAACACTAAAGGGTTTAAACTATACTTTTGACTCATTTTACACGCAAATTGCAATGCTTATTCAAAACGCAGTTATCGCATTTAATGCTAATTAAAACGCTTACTATTAAACGCATTTTATCGCATGTTACGTTGCTTGTTTAGACTAAACGCTATCGCAACGCAATCTAAACGCAAACGCAACGCAACTCGAAACGCAGATTTACTTTATGGATTTACTTCTGTGTGTTATTTGTGAGATTATTTGATTAAATGTTATGTGGATATCAAAGCAACGCTTGCACGTTCAAACGCTTACTCGCAACACGATTAAGCGTATCGCAACGCTTAACGCATGAAGCGAAAGTTGGAAAACTAACAAATGCAACGCGGCTATCCGAATTGACATCCGATCAAATGCACATCCGTCTAAATGACCATCCGGCCGGATGGCCATTCGACCGGACATCCATCCGACCGGACACACAACACGGACCGACTTCAACCCTCACTCTCTCCCTATAAGTACCGCCGTACATCTCCTTTTCTCTAATTTGACACCTCCATCCGACCATACGCACTCAAGTCGCTCTCAGTCACTTTTAATCGCGATTCAAGGCTATTCCGTAAGTATTTCTCCTCAAATCTTGTACAACCTTCATCACTAAACACTTCTACATCATCTTCTCCATCAAAATCACACACAAACACTTACTTTTTCTCTAAAATCACCGATTTGGACCTCTTGAAGATGGTCTCCACCTGTTTTGCTCCGGCAAACAGTTAAGGAACACCATTTGATTGAGAATGGTTCTAGATCTGAAGGATTTCCACACTTTTTAACATAATAACAACAAGATTTCAACACTTTTCATCTATTTTCAACTTTTCTTCACTTTTCTACACAAAATTGATGAAATCTGGACTCATTCAGACTCTCTACTTGTTCCTTAGTCGAGAGCCGGCTTGAAAACAGATTTCCATCGGTGAGATGACCGATTAATGGGTTGAACATGGATCTTCATAAAAAATAGTAAGTTTGACCGAATGTGCTGAGACCATTCGATCGAATGAGTTGGGCTTGGTGTATTCTTGATTGTTTGACACGTCGTCACGCCGTCTCTGTTAAACTTCAAACTTTTTACTTAGGAAATTTTACAAATTTTCAAATAACAGATCGCCAACTCGAGTGGCCATCTGGTCGGATAACCATCTGATCGAATGAACCATCCGACCAGGTGACCTGTCCCTTTTAACTTCCAATGTTTAAAACGTTTTGATTAAACTTCCAATTTACAAACAAACACACCTCATTCGAATGGCCATGTGTTCGAATGGTCATCCGCTCGGATGACCATCCGCCCGGATGACCATGCGCTCGAATGGAGACCCATCCGTTCGAGTCACCATTCGAACACTCAACCATTCGGCATTCTGTTTACGCACTGTTCAACGCTTACGGTACTGTTCCATACTCAGGATAACTCAAAGCCGTCCCTTCAATCCAATACAGTGTGTGTTTAACAGCTATGAACATACTGTAAGTATACTCGAACCCATTTTCTTTTAACGCACTTTTGGGTATTACATACGTTCTATATCAAAACACAACACACAACTCAAACACTTTATGAACGCTAACCGCTCCCGCATGTTATACGTGATCTATGAATGCTTGTTACTATGCTTATACAGTGTTACACTATACCGCCTCTAGCAAAGATAGTATTATAGTTTGGACTCAGCACCTGTCATGGACAGGGGTTGCTAGGGGTCACATCACTTTACTTTACGTGTTCGCTGAACATGTGTCGTGCATACTCTACAACACAGTCTCGTGGTTAAGTTGTAATCATTGTTTGGTAGTTACATGCTTCGCCTGTTACGTGATGCATGTTGGTCATGCGTAAACGCTTTTACTACTATTTGCTATGCAAACTTGTGTACTCACCTTTACATTTTATGTATTGACCTTATTTTAACGTATGTGACAGGTTGATGTTATGCTATGCTGGAAATCAAGATAGGCGGTAATCAAGATAGGCGGTCTAGAAACTCCACTAATAGAAATCTAGGTTGTCGGACTTGTTTTGCTTTTGAGAACACGTTGTCTGTAATAATTGTTGTGGAATGTTTTTTGATTGGTATGGGACAATTAACCTTTTAAATATTGCCATTTAATAGTTGTTATGGATTCTCTTGAGCAATCTGGTTCGCCTAGTGTCGCGCCCCAATGATTCCGCCATCGGTTGGGGTGTGACAGATTGGTATCAGAGCCATAACTATAGGGAATTAGGTCGAGTCGTGTAGAATTGACCTAGTCTATAGTCTAAGAACTAACAGATCTGCTTCGTGCGAACACAGTAGGGGTTTCGTACGAACCCACTTTTTGATACTCTCGTTTGAACTCGCGAAAACTACATCTTGTGCGGACCCGCATACTACAAGCTTCGTGCAGAGACGACCTTTCCTAAGGTTGAAAACTATTTGGCCTTTCCTAAGGATGACACAATACACACATTTTCAAAACACTCGCATAACACAACCAAGTGATTGGATCGAGATTTGGCATGAAAACCAAGAACTGTCGATAAGATCGCTCACTCGTGCATTTTTACTCTCAGCACGAGAATCTTCGTTGAGTTAGGAGTGACATCCCAACCTCAACGGGAATTCTCCATCTCTATCTTGTGGTTTTACCACACTATCAGGAACAAACTTGTTAAGTTAGGGGTAAAACCCGCATCTTAGTGACTAGTTCCACTCCTTACTTGGATTTTACAAAACTCTCACCAAAGTCTCAACTGTTCCAATGATTCGAGTCACGTAGTAACTGGAAGGATAAGTGACGTTCGTCGTATATCGGCGAGAGCACAATCTATTAGGCTAAAGGGTGTACTCGAGGTCGTTGTGAACGGTTGAATCACTTTGGGTAGTCGATGTCTAACATCCAGGACGCTGTTGGTGCATTCATCTGTCGTCTTCGTCTTATGTCGAGTCTCAGATTCGGTACGGTTTGGATCAAGCATGATGTCATCATTCTTAATGATGACATCATACTAATGACATCAAGTGACATCATCATTGAAAGATGATTATTGAATGTTGGCCGTTTGTAGTTGTTGGAGCATGCATACCGTTTGAAGGCCCAATCGTTTGAAGGCCCAACAGTTTGAGAAAGAAGCCCGTTTGTAGACTTGACCGTTTGAATGTCCAATAGTTTGAAAGTAGATGTCCGTTTGAGGGTGTGGCCGTTTGAAGGCTTCAGTTTGAAACTTGTAACCGTTTGAGCATATTCAAAGGGTAGGTCTTGTAGTATAAATAGCTTTCAAACTGTCATCATTTGTAACGAACAGGCAAAGTGATACCGAAGTACTGCCGGTATTTCCTCTGATTGTAAACACTGTTATTTCAATATACAAGAGGATTAAAGTGTATTTCAAGTTGTTTTTCACATCCGTTTCTTAGTTTCCGCCTCTGAAACGGACTAGAGCTCTTCCGACCGACTCATTCAGGTCGAAATTGATCCTACAAGTGGTATCAGAGCTCAGGACGAGGAGTTCTTGCCATATTCAGCTTGAAAATCTGATTTTCTACACCTTCTTTCATAAAATTGATATTTTTCACGGTTAAAATCGGCTATAACTTTCACAATGTATGCGTAATAGTATTTTTACAAAGCCTTGATAATATCAGATCAAAACTCAACGTAAAACTGGCCAAAATGGCTTGAAAATTGGTGATCGTTTGAACGAAGGCTGGTGTTTCGTTTGAAAATTGGTTCTATCGTTTGAAAAAGGTGTCTTACCGTTTGAATTTGACTTCCGTTTGGAGCATTCCGCTTGAAATCTGGACCATTCTGTTTGAAATGCACTTGACCGTTTGAAAATTGGGCATGACCGTTTGAAACATGATTACCGTTTGAAAAATACATCGAGTTGTGTATAACATTTTTCGAGGTGTCAGTAATTGGGATAAGAGATCATGTGAGTTAAATCAGATTGCATGTATTGGTATATGTGAACATTTAAAGGTTGTCGGATATTGGGTTTTATTACCGATATAGGGCATGTGAAAGTGTGATGATTCATTGTTTCAACCCATGTGTTTCTCAGTCCAATTGAAAAGTTGAAATTGTCGGATGCATGTGGCATCACCAAATAATAACACCACCTTTTTTTTTTCTCTTGTCGGCTGATATGTTTTTATGAAAAGTTGGTGGTCCTCAATCATATCGATTACATGTAATAAATCGGTCCAATCAATCGATTAGTGGGGTGTGCATATCAACAGATTAATAGTGTCGGCCATTATATTTTGAGGTCCTACTAGAATTGTGAATGTTTTGTGTATTTGTATTGCATGTGATCAAGCGGCCCAATAATTTGTCAGTTTAGTGTTTTTAGAGGTTAAATCAGTTGAAGGTTTAATTGTATCGGTCCAATCAAAATTTTTAAAAGATTATTTTTGACGGCCATATATTGACAAAACAAATTCGGTTTCATTAGTGTTATTGTTGCCGCCCAATACAAAGACAATCAGTCCAATCAAGTGTCATGAGATCAGTCTTTAATGCAGCCCATGTGATTGGCCTATGTCATCGGCCCAATAATTTTTGTATTACAATCAGAGTGGTCGGTCATTTGTTTTCAAATAGGAAGTGGTGCCCATTTATCAATATAAGATTTGGTCAAATCACATTCCATACCTAATTTGTTGTTGTCGGCAAGTGGTTTTAGAGGTCCAATCAGATCGCTTATATTTTGTCGTTTAAGGTTGCTTGAGTTGAGAATGTAATTCAAAATTCTTGGTCTAATCAACAAGTTTGTGTGATCTCAAAAATTACTCAGTTCACATCAAAAGTTCAAGTATAAGATCGTTCACAAGAGAGGTGATTCAGTCCGTTTGAATTCAAACTCGTTCAAGATCTTGTGGTTTAGCCAGGTCATTGAAAAAGTCGTTTGAATTTGATCCGGGTCATAGCAGTCCGCACAGTCGGTCAACCTTCAGTCCGCACAGAATATTCATCAGTTCGAGTATCGGTTTGTTTCCATTAATTGATAAGTCTTTAAACTAATTGTGTTTTGTTTGTGTGTTGTCAGGTATTTCCCGAAGTATCATCTGAGTTTTGAAACATGGCTGAAGAGTTTTACAATGCGTTCGCGACACCCGTTGCTCCTGTAACCGCTGCTGAAGCGTTGTATAATGAGAATGAGACGGGAACTCATCAAAAACCACCGAAACTCATGTACATTGAAGATTTTCAAGGTTGGAAGAACCGATTCGAGAACTGGGTTCAAGCTTACAGATTCGATGCATGGTGTTCATTGCTAAAAGATTATGAGAAACCAAAGAATGAACGTGGATTAGAGAAGGGTTTTAATGATTTTACAGAAGCTGACAAGTTCAAATACACAAGTGAAAAGATGATGATCAGCATTCTTCAGCAAGCTGTTAAACAAGATATTTTTGTGTTACTTCACATAACGGAACAGCTAGATCCATCTGGGAGGCTTTGATTCAGAAATTCAGAGGGAGTGCTGATATGATCAAAAACAAAAAGGCGTTATTGAAAAAATCATTCGATATGTTTACAGCTTTCGACCATGAAACTACAAATTGTCATCTGGTATTGGAAATGGGTAGATTGGACATCAAGAAAGAGGACGATGAGTGGGTCGATAAACTAGCTGAGGCATTACCACAGCATAAATGGGGAACATATTTGATGGTTGTGAAACTTATGAGGAAGTCCGAGAGTATGAATTTGGCTCAGTTTATTCAGAAAATCGAAGAGCAGGAGTTGGATATTCAAAAGACAGCTATCATGACAAATCCAAATGCAAAGCAAGATGTCAGTCTGTACTATCGAGGGAACAAGTTTGAGGCCACTCCCAGTCAAAGTCCAAAGATTAGTACTGCATTCAGTGCTGATGGTTCTGCAAGTCCAAATGCAAGTACTACAACTCAAAGTGGTGGATCTACTTCATCATTCTCAAGCTTTGATCCAAACTGCAACACACCTAGCCCTCAAAAGCAAAATTCGAATAATCTGCAGTGCAATGTTACTCTAACTATTCAGAATGGTCAGAATCTGTCTCCTGAAGTGGCTAAACAACACATGGCATCTCTTGTAGCCATGTTAGAGTCGTATGAAAGTCTGATTGCCGGAAGGATTGGTAATCCGATGCTCACAAAGGAAGATTACGACCAAATTGATGCAGAAGAGCTTGAGCTGATGGATGTGAAGTGGTGCTTAGCTAGTGTCTGCAGGAGAGCTGAAAATTTCAACAAATTACTGGCAGAGACGAATTTCGAGGAATGGCTACCTCTCCACTTGGTTTTGACAAGTCAAAGGTTACCTGTTTCCGATGTAAAGGAAAAGGTCACTTTAAACGGGAATGTAAGAACCAAGAGTCATCTGGTAGTCAAGAAAAGAGCAATTATTATCAGAAATCAATCTTTCATCAAATCGATCAAAAACCTCAACAAAAGGAACGGCAAACTGCTCATGGGAAAATGATTAAAGAAGCCAATAGGAAAGCTTATTATGGGATAATAGATTAAAGTGATGAGGTTGTTGCACAAGGGTTTAGCTGGGATAAGTATATACCTAGTGGAACTAAACCAGATGTGGCACTTGTTACCAGGATTCTGGATCAAAATGAGGATTGTAAGAAAAGGATTCCGATATTTCCAGATCTTGGAAGTGATGTTGATACGGATGATGAGGAAGAGTATCTTAACAAATGTAGAAAAATCATTGATCCTGACAGTTTTAATTTTTTCTATGCAGATTAAGTTGAGATGCTGAATCAGAAGAAGATTACTCGATTGCAGAGAGAGAGAGCTAGAAGCAGCAAAGCTACTCGCTAATGAAAAAGCGAAGACTGAAGCTGTAGAAACAAAAGATGAAGCAACTGCTGAGATTGCAATAGAGAAGAGTGTTGAAGTAGAGAAAGTAGTGGAGAAAATTGTCGAAGTCGAGAAACTCGTGGAAGTTGAGAAAATTGTTGAAGTTGAAAAGACTGTCGAAGTCGAAAAGATAGTTGAAAAGGTGGTTGAAGTCACAAAGCCTTGTGAGAAATGTTCAGAAGCTTGCAAAGTTTGTGAAGAAAAAGATAAAAAGATTGCTGAGTTAGAGAAAATGAAGGAAGATTTACTGTCTGATGTGAAGTATGTTAAAGAGTCATACGATGTACTGAACATGACAGTTGACAGTCTGAAAAGGACAAATGCAGCAATCGAAAAAGCAAATGACAAAATGAGTGCAACTTTAATGACAAAGCAAAGTGTCATCAATGACTATATTGAAGACTGTGCTAACTTGAAGAAGAAGTTGGAACTTGAGAGAATCGAGAGTGAAAGGATCAATTGATTACTTTTGAGTTATACTACTTGTGATTATTTGATTGATCGTATTTATCCTACTGTCGAAGGTCTTGAAGCTTTCAAGAAGAAAGAAAAAGAAGAGGATACTGGTAAGAAACCAAGTGTTAAGTATAACAGATGTCCGCCTCCTATCTTTGAGAGTTATTCCCCCAGGAAACCAAATGAGGAACAGGTAGATAAGGCTCTAAACATCAAATTAAAGTCTGAAATCACTGATGAATTACCAGACAATATTGATGTCACATTCACAGCATCTGACACTGATCATGAGTCCGAGTTAGTTAAGAAAGTTGTCGATCAGGTGTTGGATATGGATGAAGAGTTAAAGTTGGAGTCTAAGTCAGATAGTTCGAGTTCGTCTGAGAATAGTCCGAGTCAACTGGTTAAGAGGGTTTACAATAAAGAATTTTTGTTATCAAAAACTAATTTGAATGACGAATCAATCAAAGTAGCATATACGTTGAATGATTCAGAGAAATTATATTCTGATGAGGAATTCCCAATAAGAATTGTTAAAACTGAAATGATCAAAAAGGTTTTCAAATTAACAGAAATTAATATTTCTAAAATAAAAGATTTAAATCGTTCTACAAAACCTAAACTTTACACTTCAAGGATTCAACAAAGAGTAAATAAGAAAATGGGTTATGGTTGTGGTTATAGTTTCCAAAAGAAACCAAACCATAATGGTAATCTCAAAAAGAAAGGTCTTGGTTTTATTTCACAAGAAAATTATAAAAATCAGAAAACTTATAAACCAAAAACAAAATTTGTTTTAGGTGGGAGTTCTGAAGATGAGCAGAAGAAACCTTTCTGGAAACAGTCAAATCAAGAGTTTCTTGCTGAAGTGAAGAAGAATGTGAGAAAATCTGCTCAAAGAGTTGACAGAAGAGCCTGTTTCAAATGCCAGGAAGTTGGACACATAGCATGGAATTGCCCCAAGACCAACTACCAAAAACAGGGAGTTTCTTCTAACTCTGTTTTGAGAAAAACTTGTGTTGATAAGAAAGAACAATCTGTAAAAATTGTTAAAAAGTTTGAAAATTCTACTTCTGAGGAAGGAGAAAGTTCAAAAAGGTTTTACAAAAGAAGAGGTGATTTAAGTAAACAAAAATGGGTTGTTAAATCCGAGGGTAATTCTGACAATGAATCTGATTCCATAAAATCAGAGGAGTCATTGGTTGATAAAAAGATTGTGAATTCCGTTCCAGTGGTGAACGATGAGAATTTTCCGTCATTGTCAAAAGAAAATTTGATGAAGAAAGTTGGAAAGGTAGAGATCTCAAATCAATTCTTCGCTGATAAAGGAGAATTTGATGTTGAGAAGGCTTTCAACGGGAAAGTGAAACACATTTTTGGGAAGATGATTGATAAGAAGGTAAAGGGTGCTAAAGAATTTTATAAATCAAAATGTTGGTGGGACAGATGTGTTCCAAAGTCACCCAAAGCTGGTGAGGCTTGGGTGGACATTATGTTTGAGTAAAACACCGGACTTGCCGGAGATCCCAAGTTTATATCATGGATCAGGAATCGGCATCTTTCGTGTAAATGTGTGTTTGTGAAATAGTCCTTCAACCTAGATTGAAAATGTGTTGAAATTTTTACAGAATAAAGGACTATGCCGGAGATCCCAAGTTTATATCGTGGATCAGGAATCGGCATCTTTCGTGTAAATGTGTGTTTGTGAAATAGTCCTTCAACCTAGATTGAAAATGTGTTGAAATTTTTACAGAATAAAGGACTATGCCGGAGCTTCCAAGTTGGTAAGCGAGGAGCAGGTATCGGCATCTTTCTTGAGGAATTTACTACGGTAATGTCAATCATGCAAATGGTAAAAAGGTTTGTTTGTGTTTGTTTACAAGTGGTTAGAAGATTTGATTATGCATAACTTGTGCATATGGTAAATCAAGGACATTAATTTGTACTTGCATTTTCCTACAAGTGATTGAGAGACAAGATGATGAACCACATCCCCGAACTTAGTATTGATATATCTACAACTGGTAAAATCAACCAAACTTATTTTCCGGAAAAATCATTTTGATTAAAACAAACTTAAGTGTTTTGAAATCTAAAAGAGAAAATAGTTTGTTGATAGGGGGAGTTCTGATTGTTTATGCCAAGTGAATGGCGAATTGATGCAATTTGATATCGGTTGTCATGTGTCTGTACAGTTTGTTTTCAATTTTCGTTAATGTGTTTGCATTTTAGGGGGAGTAGAAAATTTTCAGAAAATCCAAAAACATTAGAAAATTTGAAAAAGACAAAAACATGATAAAATTCAAAAATGAGTTTGTTGTGAAAAAGAGGAAATGATAGTACATCAGTGGACTGTCACAACATGCTAAAGATTTGGAAAGTTTAAAAGTGTTAAACAATCTTACTGTGGATGTGTCAGTAGATTTTTGCACATTTAATAAACTGTGACGAGATATAAACCTAAATTTCAAACTTGCTTAATTCGTGGGTAACATCTCTCGGATATATGGGTAACCCCCGAAATCCTGTTTGAAAGGTCCCTTATTCTGAGATACTAGGTCTTTATGCTCAGTGATATCTGGGGTATTATCCCGGGACTTCTGCTGTATGGAAGTACTAACCTAGTCCCCGGATAATACTTTCTGCAAATGCTTGAAAAAGCGCCGCCCTCAGCAAATCGATGAAACAATAAAATTGATTGTCATTGCTGTTGTAAAAAAGATCCTTTAAAGGGGACCCACCAAAAGTCGAGCCGTCATCTCTCTGCTGAACGGAAGTTCTGACCTGAGCTCTCACGGTTTCGCATCTAACCCCTTACAGATATCATCTGTGGTATATTCACCTATAAGACTGAATATTGGGATCTGGATACGGGAGTATATTCAAGTAGTGGGACACTCGGATAAGTTTTAGTTTCTAAGACATTAATATCGTATCTCGGATCAGTTGAACGTTGTGTGAAAATTTAAGTGGACCAGTATACTGACAATCTAGGTAAATTGTTTAGAACTTAAAATGAAATCAAGCTTAACGGTGTTGGTGATTTGTCTCATAAGCTGATATGATCCTCTTACACAAACTCACAAAAATAATGTTTGTAAATATTTCTTTACTGCATTTTATTTCTCTTATGTCAAAAATCCAAAAAGATTTTCAGTGTGTTTTATCATAAATTTTTGAAAAATTCAAAAAGATTTTCGACAACTGGTGTTGGAGAGCTAATTTTCAAAATTCCGAGTGCTAAACATGATGAACAAATGGTTTGGGAGAGTGTGTTATTTTGAAAATAAAAATGATATATCTTCAAGTGGTTCTTCAAAGATTAACATTGTAACATTATCTTTGATTGTATAATTTCTGCAAGTGATTCATTAGATTTTTACAAGTTATCATCAGAAAATTTATTGTGAGGTAGAGGATGTGCAGGTTTCTAAGTGATAGAGAACCAAGTTCCGATACCTGAAGACTTTGTGATTACAACATGCCAGACTGCAATCCCAGCATATCGAAAGGGGGAGTCTGAAGACATCCGAGTAGAGATTGTTCGTGGGAAGTCTGTTGATGCTGATAAAAAGAGAAGAGAAAGATTTGAGGATGCTTACACCGTGAGATATTTCAGAGAGTGTTCAGACTGATAAAGACTGAAGACGTTGAAGACTCGACACTTAAGACTCGTCAACATCTGAGGGGGAGTCTGTTGGTGCATTCATCTATCGTCTTCGTCTTATGTCGAGTCTCAGATTCGGTACGGTTCGGATCAAGCATGATGTCATCATTCTTGATGATGACATCATACTAATGACATCAAGTGACATCATCATTGAAAGATGATTATTGAATGTTGGCCGTTTGTAGTTGTTGGAGCATGCATACCGTTTGAAGGCCCAATCGTTTGAAGGCCCAACAGTTTGAGAAAGAAGCCCGTTTGTAGACTTTACCGTTTGAATGTCCAATAGTTTGAAAGTAGATGTCCGTTTGAGGGTGTGGCCGTTTGAAGGCTTCAGTTTAAAACTTGTAACCGTTTGAGCATATTCAAATGGTAGGTCTTGTAGTACAAATAGCTTTCTAACTGTCATCATTTGTAACGAACAGGCAAAGTGATACCGAAGTGCTGCCGGTATTTCCTCTGATTGTAAACACTGTTATTTCAATATACAAGAGGATTAAAGCGTATTTCAAGCTGTTTTTCACATCCGTTTCTTAGTTTCCGCCTCTGAAACGGAGTAGAGCTCTTCTGACCGACTCATTCAGGTCGAAATTGATCCTACAGACGCTCTATTTTTGATTTAAACCTGCAATCGCCGATTTTATGCATTATCGATTTTATGTGTTTATATGTTTCTATGTTTCGGTTTTGGAGATTTACGCTTTATCGCTTTTCGCTCCCCGCTTTACTAAACGCGCACAACTCGCACAGCTTCCGAATCTAAAACGCTAACCAATCGCGAACAAGCTAATAACACCCGTACGTTACTCGCTATGTTTTTCGCTATCTCACGTAACTCTCGCACGCTGTACTACTCGCTACGCTACTTGCTATCTCTCGCTTACATCACGACTAGTTGGGTGTGAGATCCATACATTGTGATATGCTACACCACGCATAACTCTCGATCGCGCTACGCGAACCTTGAAAGCTAGGTGAATACGTGCAAAATATGTAGGTGAATACGTGCAAAATATAGGTGAATACGTGCAAAATATGTGAATTGTGTGCTCCTACGTGCTTGTGTGCTTATGTGAATACGTGCTTATGTGGTTTATGTGCCTACGTGTCTATGTGTTTACGTGCCGACGTGTTCCTGCGCTTTATATAATGCTAATAAAGGATGTTTTACGAACGCTAAACTTTTCAAAACCCCGATATAAATCGAAATTCTTCTAAATCATATGACAATGTCCGCTGCAGACAATGTTGTCATTTGGTTCGCATACCCAATGTGCCGCTCGACAAAACCATGCTGAGAAGCGCATTGCTTCACTGGTAGCCAAGGAAATGGCTAAGGTCATACCTTAGATCGTTAGTGAGATCAACGAGGTCAGCAGCAAATCTTCTATTGAATCGAAGAGCGACACTTCAAAAGCGCTTTTCAGCTTTAAGCAATTCAAGGCCTGCGGTCCTACAAACTTCACTAGTGAAGATGGACCCAGTGCTATGTTCCAGTGGTTTGACTCTATCGAAGTCACCTTCAGGCAAAGCGGATGCCTAGAAAATCTGCGTACTGTTAACGCTACTGGAGTTTTTCAGTCCAGGGCTCTGGACTGGTGGACTACTGAGCGCAACAGGTGCGGTAATGATTCAGCTTATGGTCTTTATTAGGAGGAACTCTGGGAGCTTATGATGAAGGAGTTCTGTCCTCCTCATGAAGTTCAAAAGTTAGAGAATGAATTCTGGCATATCAAACAAGATGGAGGTGACAACGCTGGTCTCACCGCTGCTTGAAGCAGCTCAGTATCATCTGTCCTAGTCAGGTGGCAACGCCTGGTATGACAATCAAAAAGTACATCCGCACTCTCCTTGATTGTGTAGCTGACTTTGTTCAAGCAGCTAAACCTGCTACCATTGAGGAAACCTACAAACTCGCAGCTGAGATCAACAATAAGCGAGTCTTAGCTGGGTATTTCAAGAGCCTTAGTCAAGCAACTGCTACTCCCGCTACCGATAGTGCAGCATCACAAGGTTCAAAGTCTTCACACCAGAATCGCAAACGCAAGGGTAACAACTATAAGAACTATGCTACTACCGCCGCTCCTCTCAACGCTGTCCCCGTACAACCCAGCAACCAAAATCGCCAAGCACCTGTTACCAACGCACCGCCTGCTAAGCGAGCGTATACTGGTGTTCATCCTCTCTGCCCTACTTGCACCTACCATCACCCCCTGCAGGGATGAATTGTCATTTCTATGCAAACTGCAACATCTATGGGCACTTTACTGCTCGCTGCCGCTGCTTAAACCCCTACAGCACCACCAGTCAACCCATTGCTCTCCAGGGTTACCAAGCAACTCCTGCACCCGCTGTTCATGCACGAGCCTGCTACTCTTGTGGCGACCCAAATCACTTTGCTAGCGTCTGCCCGAATTGAGTTGTGAAACAAGAACTGCAGCAGTAACCACCGCAACAACCACTGCAACAACAACAACAGCAACAACCGCAACCGCAGCAGCAGCAGCTACAACAAGCAGGCCGCGGGAGAACTTTCAACATCAACGTCCGCTAGGCTCAGACTGACAACGATGTTGTCAATGGTATGTTCCTTATTAACGGTATTTATGCTTCGTGTTTATTTGATACTATAGCCGATAACTGTTTTGTGTCATTTGAATTCGAAAAGCTCCTAAACCGTAAACGCGCTAACCTCCTAACGACGTTCGACGTAGAAATTGCCACCGGAAGAACCGTCATCATCAGTTCTGTTCTCCGTGATTGTACCCTCGAACTTAACAATCACGTTTTCCCAATCGATCTCATTCCGATGCAACTTGATAGTTTTGATGTCATAGTAGGCATGGAGTTTCTTCAAGAAAACCGTGCTGAAGTTGTATCTTTCGAGAAGATGATTCGTTTCTCTCTTTTTAATGGCGACCAACTTTGTGTTTATGGCGAAGTATCCTCGAAAGAACTGAAACTTATGTCGTGCATTCAAGCAAGAAAGTATCTCCGAAAGGAATACATGGCTTTCTTAGCTCACATTGTAGTAGCGGAGAAGGAAAAGAAGCCGATGGAAAAGGTACTTGTGGTTCGTGATTTTCCTAATGTCTTTCCTGACGATTTACCCGGTCTACCCCCTACTCGTGATATCGACTTTCGTATCGACCTCATTCCTGGAGCTAACCCTGTTGCTAAAGCTCCTTATCGCCTCGCACCGTCTGAAATGCGTGAACTTTCTACTCAACTCCAGGAATTATTTGATAAAGGCTTCATACGCCCTAGCACATCACCATGGGGCGCACCTGTCCTTTTTGTAAAAAAGAAGGATGGATCGTTCCTGTGACAACTCGAGTTTCCGAGATTCCACTTTCGCATTTATTGCACGTTCACTGTTTGTTTAGTTGTTTACTTGCACAATTGGTTTGCTTTGTAATTGTATACGTTTTGATTCGATAAAGTGAATTGTGATTGTGCATGGTTATGTGTTATTTGCGAAAGATTTGTCAAATACATGAACTTGGTGATGAAACTGTAAATTGTATGTCTTGTGCATGTATTATGTAATAGATAATACTTAAGGGTGTTTAGTGTTGATAGTGAAAATAAAACAAAACCCTTAACCCTATTGTGACAACTTGAATTTCCAAGATTCTTATTTTACATTTATTGCACGTTTATGTGTTGTCCAGTGGTTTAATTCAATGTAACGTTTTGATACAATGAATTGTGTTGTGTGTTTATGCATGGTTGTTTGTTAATTGTGATAGACTTGTCAAATGCATAAACTTAGTGGTGAAACTGTGAAACTATTTGAGATGGTGTACTATTGTAAAATATATTAGTTAAGGGTGTAGAGAGCCATTAGTGAACTTAAGCTATACTTAACCCTAAATCATTCACTAAACCTCTCACAAGAATCCAAGCACGTACTGTCATTTCTTTGGCTCTCTAGCAATCATCACCATCATCATTGACAAGCTAATCATCACTTTTGATTCCACATTTCTCTAGAACCATCACAAGGTAATTGTTAATGATTGTTTATTGATTGATGGATTGTTATCAATGCATGATTCTTGTAATTCTTGAAAACCCTAGATTATAATATGAGGGTTCTGTGTTTTCAATTGATGTTGATAATTATGATTATGATGATGATTAGTGCATGCTCGGTAGATTATTCTTGTGACAATTGTTGTTGTTGGTTAGCATTTGATGATTTGTTATGCTTCTGCCGTCAACACATATGAATTAGGGTTTTGAAATTGCTTGAACAATAGAAAACGTAACTGATATGATGCAAAGAACGAACGATTTAATTGTTTCCCTGAGTTATGTGAAGCCATTAATTGTCTGAGTTTAATTCATCAAGCATGATCCGAGGTTAAATATATATATGATTGTTGTCTGAGTTTTTGCAAAAGAAAGTGATATATACCGACCTTAGTTGATGATTATGCCTGAGTTTGTGTGATATGTTGATGATCCGAGTTTAATGAAGGGAATTGTGGACCGAGTTTAATGATTACTTGTGGACCGAATTACTTGATGGACACTAGGTCCGAGCTTATCAAATGAAAACATAGTTCGAGTTTAAAACATGGCATAGGCCCGAGTTTATTGAATGGTTTGTGGTCTGAGTTTATATGAAGGCCCATGTCCGAGTTTAATGATCACACCTAGTCCGAGTTTAGTGTAATGATCACCTTGTCCGAGTTTAGTGTGAGATCAAGGAGGTCCGAGTTTGTTTAAATGCACATATGTCCGAGTTTGTTTAAATGCACATATGTCCGAGTTTGTTTAATGCACATATGTCCGAAGTTCTTAAATGGAACCACAAGTCCGAGTTTCTTCAATGAAACTCTTTGGTCCGACTTTCCACACCCCACACCCCTTAACCGAGTTTAAACCCCCCTACCCCTGTCCGAGCTTCATGTCACCCCCCTTACATGGTCCGACTTTGTGATGGGCCTCCCTGTCCGACCTTTAGGAGCCCGAAGTTGTTCAAGTGTTATTGATTTTATATGCTGAATTAGTAAATGAGTGTTCTGTTATCACAAATACCTGTAACTAAGCCCCACTGTGTACTTCTGTATATAGTTTCATGCAATTGTTCATGTTCGCTTATAATTGAATGATACGATATATGATTGCATGATTCTGATTTCAACTACATGATCCTGCACGCGTGAGCATCCTATGTGATAATCGCATGTACACAATAAACACACAACAACACAGTTGCTTGATTTTCTCATGACTTGCAAACCCTAATTTGATGCCAACACTTACATCATATTATGTGCAATATAACCTAGGTCGTGTGTAACGGATTTAGACAATTGTTAAACCCTAGAGCATAGCATACCGAGCAAACCAAGGTGAGTTCACACCCTTACTAAGGCATGGGATTCCCAGGGCACGGGAATGGGATTGAAGGAATAAGATGGAATAGATACGTATTGCCACTAATACTAGACTACCATACCACTGTCCTCGGTTGTGCAGGACACATATCTATGCTATTCACTGTCCTCGGTTGTGCAGGACACATACTTACCCTCTACGTAGACTTATACTTATTACTATCCTCGGTTGTGAAGGATACCTATACTTATTACTATCCTCGGATGTGAAGGATACTTATACCTATACTTATTACTATCCTCGGATGTGAAGGATACTTATGCTTATTACTATCCTCGGTTGTGAAGGATACCTATGGTTACGAGTAGTCTAGTGGTTATACAACGTGGGAAGCCCCCACCAATAGAACGTACTAACGGCCCAGTAGAGCCACCTGTTACAAATGAACTTACTATTACGCATTTACTTTCTGTGAACTCGCTCAACTAGTTGTTGATTCTCTGTTACATGCCTTGCAGGTCGTTAGGTACATGGAGCTTGCACTTGGAGGAGCGGGTCGTTGTGGGCTTGGATCGTGATTATCTAATTAAACACTTATGACATTTCGTACTTACTTATGTTGGGTTTTGATTATACGCTTCCGCTAAACAATGATAACTTACTTATGTTTTGGAAACACCTTTCATATGGATTTGGTTTGGATTAAATTGCAATTACTTTTACTTTATACAATGTTCTATATGATTGGTGGCTTGATCCTGGTCAGTCACGCTCCCAAGCGGTGATACTCCGCAGGTGGATTTTGGGGGTGTGACACCTATCATTCTCACAACCATCATACGTACTTCAACATTTCTCTACAACTCTCTCTACAATCATCTTCTTCATCATTGGCACAAGCTCTCAATCATCACTCTTCATCCCTCTCTTTATCTAGAATCAATCCAAGGTAATTGTTTAATGGTTATTTGTTGTTAATCATTGATTGTGTGATTCATGCAAAAACCCTAGTTCTTCAGATGATGGTTCTGTGGTTATTGATAAATTCTGATTATTGTGAAATGGTTATGATTAGTGGTGTAATCATTTGTCTGATGCTAAGATGCTTGATATGATAGAGATGGTTGATTGTTGTGTAGATTACTGCAATGCAAATGTGTGAAATTAGGGTTTCTTGATTGTGAAAACGTAAATGTTCCATTGATTCGCAT
The DNA here is from genome assembly GCF_002127325.2 of Helianthus annuus. Lineage (NCBI taxonomy): Eukaryota > Viridiplantae > Streptophyta > Magnoliopsida > Asterales > Asteraceae > Helianthus > Helianthus annuus. The sequence continues at coordinate 96,849,816 of NC_035434.2, forward strand.
GATTGACTGTCGGTCTGATTTTTGATTGCTTATATTGTCCGAACTTTATAATGATGATTAGTCCGACCTTTGTAGGGTAGACATGATCCGAGTTTTTCAAGTAAAATATATAGAGTCCGACTCTTCTATTGATACATGAAGGTCTGACTTTTTGGTGTCAAAATACATGATGTCCGAGTTTTTGTGGTAACACATGATGTCCGAGTTTTTAATGTTTGCCACATGTCCGAACTTTGTTAATACATGTCCGAGCTTTCGAGTTCCCAAGTGAACTCGGCGCCTCGTTTGCCTTCCCATCGGACCTTTACGATCGGGATGCGAGATCGCCTGAGTTGCTTGGTTTGGCGATCCATGATTTCGACGGGCTTTTCCACGAAGTGTAATGTTTCGTTGACCTGAAGATCGTCGAGTGGTACGATTAGATCATGATCAGCAAGGCATTTTCGGAGGTTAGAGACGTGGAAAGTCGGGTGGACGTTACTGAGTTCCTCCGGTAGTTCGAGTCTGTAGGCGACTTTTCCGATTCTTTCCAGAATCCTAAAAGGTCCAACATATCGAGGGGCTAGTTTCCCTTTCTTGCCGAATCTGACCACACCCTTCCAAGGGGATACCTTTAGGAGTACGTAGTCACCAACGGCGAATTCCAGGGGCTTGCGTCTTTTATCGGCGTAACTTTTCTGTCTGTTCCGAGCTTTCACCAAGTTGTCTCGAATCTGGTGGATTTTGTCAATCGTTTCTTGTAGAATCTTGGGACCGGTTAGTTACGAGTGACCGATCTCGTGCCACACAATAGGCGATCGACATCTTCTACCATACAAAGCCTTGAAAGGTGCCATTTGAATGCTGGCATGATAGCTATTATTGTACGAGAATTCCACCAATGGCAGGTGTTTGTTCCAAATACCACCAAAATCTATGACACACGCTCGGAGCATGTCTTCAAGAGTACGGATCATTCTTTCAGTCTGTCCGTCAGTTTGAGGATGGAATGCAGTACTCAGATTAAGCGACGTACCAAGGGCCGCTTGAAACGTTTCCCACAATCGCGAAGTGAACCGAGCGTCACGATCTGAAATGATGTCATGGGGCGTACCATGATTACGAATGATCTCGTCGGTGTAGATTTGGGCTAGTCGTTCCACTTTGTAGTCTTCTCGTATTGGCAAAAAGTGGGCTGATTTCGTTAGACGATCAACTATAACCCAAATACTGTCGTGACCTGATGGCGTGGGAGGAAGTTTCGTTATGAAATCCATAGCTATACTCTCCCACTTCCATATAGGTATCGGCGGTTGTTTGTGTAAGCCAGAAGGTCTTTGATGTTCAGCCTTGACTCTTGCACAAGTTAAACAGCTTCCAACGTAAAGAGCGATATCCCGTTTCATACCCGGCCACCAGTACTTATAACGCAGGTCCTGGTACATCTTGACTGCACCGGGATGAATAGAATATCGGGACTTGTGGGCTTCGTTCATGATAATCTTTCGCAAATCGGTCCGCCTAGGGATCCAAATTCGGTCCAGATAATAGAATATCCCATCTGATTTGCTTACTAACTAAGCTCCATCGTGATAGATTCTCTCTCTCTTCAATGTACGCTCGTTAAAGCAAGCATGTTGAGCTTCGCGGATAAGGGTTTCGAGATTGTGTTGGGCTTGGATGTTTCGGGTACTGAGCACGTAACTCTTTCTGCTGAGAAGTTCTACCCATCGGCGTTGACGCATATTAAGCTCTCTCTGATTAAAGATGTGTTGTAAACTCCTGTGATCAGTGTAGATTGTACACTTAGTGCCATACAGGTAGTGTTGCCAAATCTTCAATGCAAAGACAACCGCGCCTAGCTCGAGGTCATGGGTTGTATAGTTCTTCTCGTGGATCTTGAGCTGACGAGATGCATAGGCTATAACCTTGTCTCGCTGCATGAGGACACAGCCGAGACCAAGGTTAGAAGCATCACAGTAGACAATGAAGTTGTCGCTTCCGTCGGGCAGCATAAGAATCGGTGCATTGCACATCATATGTTTGAGGGTTTGAAAGGCAGTCTCTTGTGCGTTTCCCCACACAAAAGGCTTATCCTTATGAGTAAGAGTGGTAAGCGGCACAGCGATCTTAGAGAATCCTTCGATGAATCGTCGATAATAGCCCGCCAATCCGAGAAAAGAACGAACTTCGGACGGGTTCTTAGGCGTAATCCAGCTTTTGACAGCTTCAATCTTCGCAGGATCGACATGGATACCCCGACTATTCACTATGTGACCCATAAATTGAACCTCCTCCAACCAGAATTCGCACTTGGAGAACTTGGCATAGAGTTGGTTCCCCTGGAGTAACTCGAGAACCGAACGTTGATGTTGCGCGTGTTCGGCTTTCGATTTGGAATAAATCAAGACATCGTCGATGAACACGATGACGAAACGGTCAAGATAAGGCTTACACACACGATTCATCAGGTCCATAAAAACCGCGGGTGCGTTGGTTAGACCAAAGGGCATAACAACAAATTCGTAGTGGCCATAACGGGTTCGAAAAGCGGTTTTGGGGATGTCTTCCTCTTGAATCCGTAGCTGATGATATCCTGAACGCAAATCGATCTTAGAGAAACATGCTGCACCTTGTAGCTGATCAAACAAATCGTCAATTCGGGGCAAGGGGTATCGGTTCTTAATGGTTAGCTTATTCAATTCCCGATAGTCGATGCACATCCGGAACGATCCGTCCTTCTTTTTGACGAAAAGGACTGGCGCGCCGCAAGGAGAGGTGCTTGGGCAAATAAAGCCTTTTTCGAGTAATTCCTGGAGTTGGTTCGAGAGTTCCCTCATTTCGGATGGAGCGAGTCGATAAGGGGCTTTGGCAACGGGGTTAGCTCCAGGAATGAGGTCGATGCGGAAGTCGATATCACGACTTGGTGGTAGTCCGGGAAGATCATCAGGGAACACCTGAGGAAATTCACGAACCACTGGAACATCCTTGACTTCAACTTTCTTTTTCTTTCCCTTCTCCGCTACTACAATGTTGGCCAAGAAGGCTTGGTATTCCTTGCGGAGATACTTGCTGGCTTGAATACACGAGATAAGCTTGAGACCTTTCGACGCTGTTTCACCGTATACACATAGGAGATCACCATTCGCGAGTGAGAATCGAATCATCTTCTCGAAGCATACAACTTCGGCATGGTTTTCGCGAAGAAAGTCCATCCCTATTATGACATCAAAGCTTCCGAGTTGCATCGGAATAAGGTCGATTGGGAAGATGTGATTGTTGAGTTCGAGAGTGCAATCAAGGAGTACAGAGTTAACGGCAATGGTTCTTCCTGTAGCGACTTCGACTTCGAATGACGAGGATAGATAAGAGCGCTTACGACTAAGGAGCTTCTCGAATTCAAATGACACAAAGCAGTTATCGGCTCCAGTATCAAACAAACATGATGCATAAATACCATTCACAAGGAACGTATCATTAACCACGTTGTTATCTGCCTGAGCCTGACGGGCATTGATGTTGAAGGTTCGGGCATGGGCTGCTTGCTGCTGTTGCTGAGGCTGCTGTTGTTGCTGTGGCTGCTGGGGCTCTTGCTTAACCACCCTGTTCGGGCACCTGTTTGCAAAGTGGTTAGGGTCACCACATGCAAAGCAGATTCGAGCATTGACTGCAGGTGCTGGAGCTGCTTGTTGGCCTTGAGGGGCGGGGAGTAGAGCTTGGTTGACAGTAGCTTGAGCTGGGGCTTGACGAGGACCATAGCGACAGTTCGCAGTGAAATGACCGTAGAGGTTGCAGTGAGTGCAAAAACGACAAGCCAGACCCACTGGATGATGATAAGAGCATGTCGAGCAGAGTGGGTGAGGGCCTGTGTATGCACGCTTCGCTGGCGGTGCATTGATCACTGGGGCTGAGCGAGGGTGCTGCTGCTGTTGAGCTGGTACAGCTTGTAGAGGAGTGGCGTTTGTTGCGGCAGCACAGCTCTTGCTGCTGGAGCTATTGTTGTTCTTCTTCTTCCTTCTTGATGACTTGGAGGATTGAGCAGGTTAGTCGGTGGGTGCTGCAGTGGCTTGGTGCAGAGACTTGGTTGGCTTATCCCAGAAACCAGACTTTACCCGCTTGTCATTAATCTCAGCGGCTAGTAGGTAGGTTTCTTCGATCGTTACTGGCTTGGTGGCGTGAACAAAGTCGGCTACACAATCGGGCCTAGCTCGAATGTACTTCTTGATGGCTTGATCTGAGGTCTTGACTTGATCAGGACAGATGATGCTAAGCTGCTTGAAGCGAGCAGTGAGAGCAGCGTTGTCTCCATCCTTCTGCTTGATTCCCCAGAACTCGTCCTCCAGCTTTTGGCGTTCATGAGGAGGGCAGAATTCGTCGGTCATAATTGCCTTCAACTCCTCCCATGTTAGCTCGTAAGCTGCATCATTTCCACGCTTGTTTCGTTCGGCCGTCCACCAGTCTAGAGCATGGGACTGGAAGACGCCTGTAGCATTGAGAGTGCGGAGATGTTTAGGACATCCGCTCTGGCGCAGAGTGACTTCGACCGAGTCGAACCAGTGAAACATGGCTGTAGGACCATCTTCGCCAGTGAACTCTTTTGGTCCGCATGCTGTGAACTGCTTGAAGCTGAAAGCAGCCTTGCTTGAATCCTTAGGGTTTTCAGCTCGGGATTCTTCTGACGTTTTGCTGGCATTTTCATACACCTCACTAACGGCTTTCGCCACTTGCTTGGAGATGATAGCAGCGAGACGTCTGTCCCTCTTTTCCTGGCGGGTAAGTGGGGTTCGGTGTCCAGATGACGACATGGTCTGCAACAGACATCGTCACGTGACTCAACACAACAGAATCGAATCTTACCTCACACGTCTACTATTACCTAAAGCTTAGAATCACGTCGAAACACATATCACGTAAACACATATTCACAAAACCACAGATGCACGTAATCACAGAAGCACATAAGCACAGAGTCACATAAACACGAAAGCACGTAACCATTTAATCACAGAAGCAGAGAAGCACGTAAGCACATAGAACACAGAACACAGAACACGTAAATACCTAGGCACTCAATCACTGAAGCAGTTATTGTCACGTAATTCTTTAATCGGTATACAGTAGCACATTCCGTTTCCTGACTGCTTCTAAGTTTATGAGTATTTGAATATAGCGATCGCGAATAGCACATCGAGTAGCATAATATAGTATAGTCTAACTTAGTCGTATAGCATAACATAGCATGGTATCGTCTAAAGTTGCAACAACTGGATGTCGAATTGAGATAGAACAGCAATTGCGAGTCGTGTGTGTCGATTGAAATGGTGGCAGAATCGAATAACATCCCAAAATGTAAAAACAAAACAGAGAAAGCAAATATAAGCACAAAACAGAGAAAGCACACATAAACACATAAAATCAACGAGTCATCAGGGTATGCGGTTGCGGTTCTCAGTATCGAAACACATAAAATCGAGAGATAGATTGTCTGCGGCTACTAGACATCAACTACCCAAGGTAACTCGACTATTCGCAGTAGACTTGTCATCACCTTCGACCTTAGAGGTCGTGTTTCTGCCTCGATTTTTGGGCATTCCACACGCGCTTCCTAGGTCATACTTGTGAGTTCAGGTCGTTCGAGTCCATCGAGGCCTTGGTAAGATAAATAAAGTCCAGAACAAACTACCAAGGTCAGGGTTTCACCCCTTGGCTTAGCAATTTCTTTCTTGTTTTTAATAAAATAAAGGAGATTATTCATCAAAATATGGATTTCACTCCTGATTTGGTATAATCTCCCTTGTTTGTTGGTGTAAATAATGAGATAAGCATGAGTAAACGAATAAAATCAGCATAAGTCAGGAAATTTAGTCGGGAGTTTGCGGTTTTCACACCTATTCCTGACTGAATCGCCTGACTTTAGATGAAAATTTGAGGGCAGTGATAGTGAAGAATTGCAGAACAAGGCACATAAGCTGGGTCTGATGGTTCCTAACTATAGTCTAGGTCTCTAAGACAGCGACCCGGACTAGGTCGTGTCTGCCTAATTCCCTATAGTTATGGCTCTGATACCAATCTGTCACACCCCAACCGATGGCGGAATCATCGGGGCGCGACACTGAGCGAAACAGATTGTCCAGAAGTTTCCACAACAACTATTATTACAAATTCAGTTAAATGATACGTCCCATACCGTATCCCAAATAAATAAACAAGTTATCATAGAAAGCAACTAGGCAAATAATTCCGTTCCGACAACTCAGGTTCAATTATTATTACAGACAATTGTTTATTATTTCTAGACTCCCTAACCTCGATTTCATCATCACGCGCCTAAGCATCCTAGCAACTTAAGCACCTGTCACATACGTTAAAATAAAGTCAATACATAAAATGTAAAGGTGAGCACACAAGTTTGATAATAGCATATAGAGTTCGAATAGTTTACGCATAACCAGGCACGTACACAGAGGAAAACGATGCATGTTAATTATCGACATGGGACCATCGATACCAACGACTGCGGGTTGACCGTCCGAGACGGTTCGCAATACATGATTACCACCGTAATCCATGCAAGTAATTGTCCTTAACAACCCCCGTGTGAACGGGTGCTGAGTCCAAACTATAGTACTATGTTGCTAAGGCAAGTAGATAGCACTCCACGTGTAAACATAATAGACAGCATTCATTTAGTCAAGTAGCACATGCAAATGGTCAGCGTTCAAATAGTTTGTGTTTGATTGTGATTCGATAGGTAACGTATGTAACACCCAAAAGTGCAAAAAGCAAAAAGGGATCGAGTATACTCACAGTGATTGGTTATGGATTGAAGGGAGCGCTGAGAGTAAGTTTAGCCTGAATAGTTTGTTAGCATAACGATAAGTAACGTGGAAAATAAGACAAGTGTGGATGGATCGAATGGGCTGGTCGATCGAATGGCAGGTTCGATCGAACGGGCTGTTCGGTCGGCTGGTATGTCCGGTTGGACAGTCCTGTTCGATCGGCCGGTAGGCTCGATTGGCAGGGCCATTCGAGTGGATTGTTTCTTCCTCTGGTGTGTTTGTGTTTGAGGATTTGAACTTTTGAAGTTTTCGTTGTAGTATTTGAGAACACTGAAGTGTTCTTACCTTTCACGTCGGTCGATCGAACGGTTCGTTCGATCGGCTAGCTCACTCGATCGGCTAGCTCACTCGATCGGCTAGGAACTTCAGAATTAGTCCTCAACTGAATGTCACTCGATCGAACAGATTCAGTCACTCGATCGAACAGTCTGTTCGATCGGCTGGCATTCCCTACTACGAACAAGTTGTGAAAACGATTAAGTGTTGAAGCATAGTATTTCATGAACCGAACAGTAATGTTCACCAATCGAGTGACATATTCAATCGAACACTACCTCGTCAATACTATACCTCAAAAGTTTGGAAAAGTAAGACGCCATGTGCTAGCCGATCGGCTGGCCCGGTCGATCGGCTGGTGTGTCCGATCGGCTGGGCTGTTCGATCAGCCTAGCCGTTCGGCCAGCAAGTCTGACCTGGTCGGCCTTTCGTCTAACACTTGGTCGTCTGGTTACTTGTTATTATATCGAGGTAGTTTGATAACGAGTTGAACTATTATATCGAGGTAGTTTGATAGATCTTAGTTTGTTTATGTGGAAATCGGTTAGATCTAAGCTAATCATAGTTGAATGAGGCCAAAACATGATGTTCTTCGAGAAAACCATGATGACATCACCCAAGAACACTTAGATCTTGGTGATTTCACGGTTAGAATCCAAGTTTTGAAAGATAGAAAGTTGTAGAATCAAGTAATGATAAAAAACGTACAAGAATTAGAGTGAAAACTTACCGGGATTGAGAGAAATCTGAGAAAAGGTGAAGAATAGGAGCTGGCCGGTCAGAACTTTCCAAAAGTGGAAATGAAGACAAGGACAGCCCTATTTATAGGCTTCCAAAAGAGGAAAGTGGCAGCCGATCGGCCAGGAGCTCCGATCGAGTGGGCTGCTTGATCGGCTGGCAAGGTGCTAGCCGATCGGCTGGCCTGTTCGATCAGGATGCTTCCTGTTCAATCCGCGACACACTTTGATTTTTTGCGACGATTTTCGACGTTTCGATTTCGATAGACGCTGATACGAATACGATAGGGTTCCTAGTCAAATTACTTTAATCCCAACCACTATATCTAACATACAATCTTCTATAAGTCACGTTTCGATGTCGTTTACGATTGAGTTCGATTGCCTTTCGAGTTTCGATTCGATTTTCGATTGATTTTCGATTGATTTGCTTGAATACCACACCAAACATAAAGTAAACATGCACAAGTAACACATAAGGCACACACACACACGTATAACAATACCACAATTCGCATAATTCGAGTCTCGAGTTCGATGATTGTTAGATCGGTTTGATTACTGATTAGTTAACTTTATCGCATTGTTACTTCCTATCATTCACAGTCGTAGATCGGTTTGCGTTAAAAACATTCGATTACTTCGATTCTTGCTGATTACAACACTTACTCCACATAATACAACTAAAACATAAAATAGACTATCTACAGTCAAAGAGAGTCAAAGTTGACTTGGACTTTGACTTTGACTTTGACATTCGAAAACACGGGGTGTTACACACTTGTCTTCACCAAGTAATGTAAGAGACTTAGGCAAACATGGCCTTTGATTGTCAAGAACTCTTACGATCAATCTTGGATCCCGAGACGACTCACACACTCTATGATGGACAATGGATGATGGTGGTGGATGATGGTGTTGTGATGGTGGTGGGTGGTGGGTGAAGTGTGAGAGAGGTGGTGTGCCAAGGAATGAGTTGCAAGAGCTCCAAGCACTCCTATTTATAGGCTGAATAGAAGCTCGGGCACGGCCCCGTGTCCATCCTCCTCTTTTTCTTCATTAAATGCAGTTTGTCTGCATTAGTTGACCACGCCCCCGTGTCCGCTGAGCACGACCCCGTGTGCAGAAGCATCTTTGTACTATCAAGATTTGCCTGGATTTCGCGAATCTTATAGTTGACCACGGCCCCATGTCCGCTGAGCACGGCCCCGTGGTGGGCGATGGAAGCTTCTACAACTTTGTCTTTTCTGCTGACACTTGGCACGCCCCCGTGCTTACTGAGCACGAGGCGTGTTCAGTCTTCTGTCTTCTTGTTTTTGCTTGGGAAGATGTTTTCGGGAGGTCGGGCATGCCACGTTTGTTCCTTTTCTTGTATTTATGTTAGATTTTGCTGCCTTTTTGCTTCTTTTTTTTATTTGAGCTCATTTAATCCTGAAAATACAAAAGTAAGACAAAAGCACACTTTTTCCAACATTAGTACTAAAAAAAGGGTTAGTTTTATGCCACAATTGATGTAATTTATATGTTGCATTTTGTGCACATCAAATACCCCCACACTTGATTCTTTGTTTGTCCTCAAGCAAAACTCTTTATAATGGGGCTTTTTCACTCCCAAATGGAACGGGTAGAAGAAAAGGTTTTTGGGCTTGTCATAGAGTGTCGGGATTTCCATGATTCTTTATTAAGTTTTATTTTTTTTTATTTACAATCCTATTCGTCATGATTTATTAAAAACGTTTCATAAGATAAATTACTTATTAGGGCATAACATGCCTTTTTAAAATATCATTTATATACAAGTTCACATACCTCAAAGGGGATCACTCAACACTCGGTCGAAGGTGTATTTTTAGTGAATCACTCAAGAGCGGCATGGAACTTACTCCTACCATAAGCTTGCCAAGCAATCAATCCTCCTCCTTTTTAACTATATACCTTTGTAAATGTCAAGAGGACTTTTTGGGTGAAGGGTTAGGCTTGGGCTAAAGGTGGGTGGTTGGGTTAGTGGTTAGTGAAAGGGCGAAAGGCGTAAAAAGCGTCAGTTTTTGAAAGACTTTTTATTTTTCACAATTTTATTTTATTTTGATGAACCATTTCTTTCAAACAAAGTTATTTTTGATGAACTTGTTTGTTTATTTGGTTTCAATTTTTTTTTCAAGTCATAAGAAAAACCGAGCTTTGTTACTAAAAGAAAGGGTTAAAATAAAAGGGTTTAGGTGGGTAAAAAGGGTGTTTGAAGTGGGTTAAGAAATGAAAAGGTTTAGGCTCAAAGGGGTTAACTAGGGGGATTTTGGGTAGGTGGTAAAAAAATTGAAAAATAATGGTGTAGAAAGAAAAAGGGGTTAGTCCTAATGCCTCCATCATTTACTTACTCGGGTTTAAGTTGGTAAGGACCGGGAATGCATTGTCGTGGCAAGTTCTAGAGTCGTAAGAACCAAGCGGCTATTCACACAAGAAACGAAAAATGAGCATTTAGTGTAAAGATATGTATTTGTATGCTCAATAAAGGCTCAAAACTCACTTTTGTGGGAATGGGTTTTTATGTGATCAAGTATATATAATCAAATTTTAACTAGCTTGTCATGCCGTTTCATAATTTTCTTATGTTGGTTCTTTTTATCACGATGCTATTGGTTGTAAATTTGTAAAAATATAACCTTGTTAGAACTTGAAATTCCCAACTTAAACCTAGACAAGTAAAAAAATGAAAATTTTTGAAAAAAATGGGGGTGATTAGCGGTTCCAATAGAGTTTTGTGTAAGGCTTGTTAATTGTCCTCAATGTGTCCTAAAAATAAGTTTTTAGGTTGATTGAATGTGTAAAAGGGTGTTAAAAAGCAAAATTTTATGTTACTGGTACTCTGGACACGGCCCCGTGGTGACCGGGCACGGCCGCGTGTTCAAGTGCCAGTAACAAAAGTTTGTAAAAAGAAACAGAAGCCTGGACACGAGGGCGTGTTCAGTGAACATGGCCCGTGTCCAGTTACCTGAACTGGGCGTTTTCTGCAGATTGTGCAGCACGGGGCCGTGTCAGGTGGACACGAGCCGTGCCGAACTTGCTGTAATGAAGAAATTTTTGTCGAATGGCCTTGTTTTCGTGCATGGGGTGATGTTTCTCGTTTCCCTTGTTATCCTTCACCATCCCGAGTGTGTTTTATTTATTAAATTTAAAATTAAACTCAAGATTAATCTAAGCGAAACTAAGGATAGTTCCTCGGAATGCCTCCGTTGTGCGCCACGTTTATAAGGGTCCATGGCTAGACCCGAAGCCAGGTCACATATTATCCGAGTAGGATGTTTTGCATCCCATGTTGCACCATCGGAGAGCATCATCCAAACTCGAATCAATGACCTTCATGTAGTTGACCGGGTCATCGTCCTCTACTCTCTTCCCAACCCCAAACTTCACTTCCTCATCTCCAAACTTCAAAGTAAGTGTTCCGTCATCCATATCTAATATGACAAAGTCGTTCGGGTAGACGAAATTGTCGACTTTGACCAATAGATTTTCAGCGACACCTTGTGGGTATTTGACAGATCTATCGGCAAGTTGTATACTCATCTTTGTAGGGCTTGTTTTTCCTAGGCCGAGTTGTTTGAACATTGATGTAGGCATGAGGTTAATGCTAGCCCCAAGGTCGGCTAGTGCATTACGAACGGGGGATTCCCTGATCGAGCAAGGAATCGTGAAGCTTCCAGGATCAATCTTTTTTTGTGGGAGTTTGTTGAGTACAAGGGCGGAGCATTCTTCACTTAAGTTAACTAATTGCAATGATTCGATTTTCCTTTTATGAGTGAGGAAGTCCCTCATGAATTTTGAGTATTTAGGCATTTGAGTTAGGACTTCGACAAACGGAATATTAACATGCAATTGTTTTAGTAAATTTTCGAATTTTGCGAATTGCACATTGGTCTTTTGGCGAATTAACCTACCAGGGTATTGAACCGGAGGAGCCTTGATAGGCTCTTGAATTGGAGGAGAAGCCTTCTCTTGTTGGGGTGATGTTGTGCTTCCCTCAGTTGGCGGTGGCGGAGCCTCTTCAGAACCCACGGTACGATTTCTCAATGTTATGAGATGGACTTGTGCTTTTGGGTTTGTTTCGGTATTACTAGGTAACGCGCGTTGTGGTCTCTCGGAGAAATTTGAGCTAATTAATTTATTTGTTTTTCAATGTTTTGTATACTAGCTTGTTGATTTCTAAAATTCGATTCAAATTGTTGAAATCGATCCGAGTTTTTCTTTTCAGTATCGGTGATGAGGCGAGATACAGTATCTTCAAGCCTTTCCCGTCCACCTTGTTGTTGAGAGAAATTTTGTGACTCGTTCCTTGGTTGTTGAAAGTTTGTTCGTTGGTTTAGGTTTTGTTGGTTACTACTATTGCCGGGTTCTCTCCAACCAAAGTTAGGGTTGTTACGCCATCCTTGGTTGTAGGTACCCGTTGGAGGACCCGACGGCCTAGGTCTGTTATCAATGTAGTTTACCGACTCTTGTTGATCATTTGTTTCTTTCATACAACTCCAACTTTCATGTAGCCCACCACACCCTTCACAAGCCATAACCGAGACCGTTTTTGTCGTTTCTAACTTTTTGATTTTTGAAGAAAGGGACTCGATTTGGGCTTGTAAAGAAGTGCTTTCATCAACCTTATGGGCGCCCGGGGCAATAGATTTATTGCCTCGGGGAGTGTGCCACTGAAAATTGGTTTGAGCAATTTCCTCAATTTGATTGTATATTTCATGTGGGCGGCGATTACCTAAAAGTCCCCCGGAGCTAGAGTCAAGTGTTTGTCTTGTGTGTGGCAACAACCCATTGTAGAAAGTGGATACTTGTTGCCACACCGCAAGACCGCGATGAGGACACTTTCGTAATAGCTCCTTGAACCTTTCCCAAGTTTCATACAAGGATTCCCCATCCTCTTGTGAATATGTATTAATTTCAGTCATTAATTTAGCCGTTTTAGCGGGAGGGAAATACTTATATAGAAACTTTTGGGCTAGTTCATCCCAGGTGTTTACCGAGCCAACTGGGAGGGCATTGAGCCAAGCCTTTGCTCGGTCTTTCAGTGAAAATGGAAACATCCGAAGGCGGATGGCGTCGTTTGATGCTCCATTGATCCGGAAGGTATCACATATTTCTAAGAAATTAGTAATATGTAGATGGGGATCCTCGTCCGCAAGCCCATGGAAGGTTGCAGAGTTCTGAAGCATTTGTATCAAATGTGGCCAAAGTTCGAAGTTGTTGGCTTCGACATTCGGGGCATTGATAGCGGCGCCGAGATTACCCACGGTGGGTCGTAGGTAATCCATGAGGGTACGTTGGTCCGCCATTGGAAGTGGGTTCCCCGAAACTTTCTCTTGGTTTTTAGCTTTAAGTCTTTTTCTGAGAAAGCGTTCGGGTTCTTCTAGAGGTTCTTTTATGTCTCTACTAGAGCTGGAGCTCATACACTACATAGAAAGTTCAGATGTGGTGCCTGGGTTCCAAGTCCTGCTATAAAAACAGAAAAGAATGTTGGTCAGAAAGTTCACCACGGCCCCGTGCTCAGTGAACATGGCCCGTGGTCGGAGATACAGTGATTGTTTTTCGGATCCCTGTTACTGGGAAGTTGGACACAGCCCCATGTTGCACTGACACGGCCCCGTGCTCAGCTCTCTGTAACTCAGAAAATAAAAACTGCCAGTGACACTGCTGGGCACGGCCCGTGTCCGACCAGGCACGGCCCGTGCTGAGCTCTGTAGAAGCTGAAAAATTAAGAAAATCCTAAAAAATGAAAGTAAAACAGAAAAAAATTGATTAGGCCGCAGATTCCTAACTTTCTTAAAATTCTTGTGTCCCCGGCAACGGTGCCAAAAACTTGATGTGGGTGAGAGTAGTATATTTTAGGTGTATATTTTAAGCCCTTTTTACACTTTTTAGCCAAGTTTTAAATTTATAAAACACGATATTTACTAACACTAAACACACATATGGGCAAGTGCACCCATCGTGGACATAGTATAGTGTTGGTAAGATACCGAGGTCGTCCAAGGACACAAAAGCTTTTAGTACCAGTTTATCCTCAACGTCTAATCAAATCAAAAGTTAGAAAAAGGTTTTTAAACTAGAAAAATAAAACTAACTAAAATGCTGAAAAGTAAAATAAAAGTAAAAACAGATAGACAAGATCAAGCACTTGGATCCGACTCGTGTGTAGTGTAACCTTTGATTATTTTCGCACTTTTGCACTTGTTTAAGAGATTATCTTAGTTGTTGTAGTAGGCCGCTCTTTTGAAGGCGACGTTACCCTCAACCCAGTAGTTTGAGTCAGCAAGGATACAATCCTAAAGGGTCGGATTATTGAAAGATAATTAATTAAGTTATTAATGCATAATGTGGTAGGCCCTTCTTTTGAAGGCGACGTTACCTTCGGCTAAGTAGTATGAGTCAGCAGGGATACAGTCCTAAGTAGCCGGGTTAAAGTTTTAATAGTAGTTTATCTTATGAGGGGATCAAAGACTTTGGACCCCCGCCACCCAATACCGTTGGGTATTGAAGGAGGTCCTACTAAATTTGACCCAGGTCCTTTGCAGGATCTATACACTAAACAATGGCAAGACTCTTACCAAACCGTTCCCTTAACCCCCGACCAGGTAGCCAACATACCTCCATATAGACCGTGGAGATATGAATGGTGAAAATCTTTTATTTTATATAGATAGTAAAAAAATGCCAAGACACCACGGACAAACGATAAGGAAGAATCACCTTCAACATAAGAAACTAGTAATTAAAGTCATTAATACAAAACCAATTAAAAAGTGCAAAAGATTAAAAATAAAAAGTATTACACTAAACACTTGTCTTCACCAAGTGATGTAAGAGACTTAGGCAAACATGGCCTCTGATTGTCAAGAACTCTTACGATCAATCTTGGATCCCGAGACGACTCACACACTCTATGATGGACAATGGATAATGGTGGTGGATGATGGTGTTGTGATGGTGGTGGGTGGTGGGTGAAGTGTGAGAGAGGTGGTGTGCCAAAGGATGAGTTGTAAGAGCTCCAAGCACTCCTATTTATAGGCTGAACAGAAGCTCGGGCACGGCCCCGTGTCCGCTGGACACGGCCCCGTGTCCATCCTCCTCTCTTTCTTCATTAAATGCAGTTTGTCTGCATTAGTTGACCACGCCCCCGTGTCCGCTGAGCACGATCCCGTGTGCAGAAGCATCTTTGTACTATCAAGATTTGCCTGGATTTCGCGAATCTTATAGTTGACCACGGCCCCTTGTCCGCTGAGCACGGCCCCGTGGTGGGCGATGGAAGCTTCTACAACTTTGTCTTTTCTGCTGACACTTGGGCACGCCCCCGTGCTTACTGAGCACGGGGCGTGTTCAGTCTTCGGTCTTCTTGTTTTTGCTTGGGAAGATGCTGTCAGGAGGTCGGGCATGTCACGTTTGTTCCTTTTTTTGTATTTATGTTAGATTTTGCTGCCTTTTTGCTTCTTTTGTTTATTTGAGTTCATTTAATCCTGAAAATACAAAAGGAAGACAAAAGCACACTTTTTCCAACATTAGTACTAAAAAGGGTTAGTTTTATGCCACAATTGATGTAATTTATATGTTGCATTTTGTGCACATCAATTCCTAACGGGTCTTAATTAAGCCTAGACTTAGACCGGTTAGTTTTAAAAAGAAGATACGATTCAAAACGCATGATTAAGCGAAGACCGGATTAGAATATGGTTTAGACCCGACAAGTTTGTATACTTGTTTAATATGGGTAAACTAAACACATTCTGGATTTTGAAATAAAAATGATAAGGTTTGACCCGTTTCGGCTAATTTGTTTCGGCTAATTTATGCAAACTAGGTACACAAACCGTACCGAACGCAAAAAGTGCGTAACGGGTAACCAAATGAGTCATGAACAGGTTTCCTAAGTTAATATGCCTTAAATATGTTATGATATCAGTAGGATACCTTTCATTATCCCCAAAATGAATTTAAACTCAAATTATGCCCCGTAGGGGTATTTTGGTCATTTTAAAGCTTATAAAAGAGTTTAAATATAAATCTGAGTTTCAAGTCTGATATAATCAGTAAAATACGTATTTTTATAAGTCATAACAGTAGGGTATTGCATATATGTGAAATTTATCTATTATCACCAAGCTTTGCACCGTAGGGGCATTTTGGTAATTTCGCATAAGCTTTAAAGGTCAAAATTAGCATTCTGAGTTCAAAAACTTTTGCTTACTGTTTACTTATGAAAATTTACTTAAACATCAATAGGTATCAAGTCTTATATGTTAAAAATGGTTTTAACTCATACTATGCGTTTAAAACGCGTAAAAAGGCGGTTTTAAGCGATTTCCGGGTTTTATAAGAAAAGCTAATATTTTTATCATTCCAGAAAGCTTAAAATATTTTATTTATCATATAGAATCAGTAGCAAAAAGTTTGGTATCAAAATGTTATGTAAAACTCGTTTTATGCATGAAAAGGGTAAAACCGACAATTACCGAATCAAAGCTATAACTCTATGTTATGCTCAGCCTAAAAATAAATAAAAATCTTCAAAAATCCAAAAATATTATTTTACATCAGTAGGTAAAAAGTTTGGTATCAAAAATTAGGTTTAGATAGGCTTTATGCTAATTACGCCGTTTAATTAATAAAAAAGCTTTCCAATTACGCTATTGAGCATAACTCCTAATCTAGACCTCAAACTGTTGTGAAAATTTAGGGACAAGTTTATAATTCCATAACAAAGGTTATTGTCTTTTCACATTTTCAAAATTCTCGTTTTAAGGTCAAAAGGGCATAACGGTCAACATTTAGGCATATAACGGAAACACGCATATGAATCGGATAACTAATGAACCAAGTTGTATAATCACAGAGGGTTATATTAACATGTAACCTGGTCCTAATAAAGCTCTAAGGCATTTCTAAAATATGCTACATTGGGTCAGAACTGAAAGTCAAAGCAAAAGTCCACTTATGCGACTTTCGGTTCCGAACCGAGCTTAAACTGAAAATTGTCGGGTTGAACAAGCTTAGACATGTTCTTACATTAATTACCAAGTTATATGAATGATAAAACAGGTTGCATGGCTTCTACATTATTAATTATGTGTTTATTTGAAAAATTGCTTTCTGTTGACTTTTTATAATCAAGTTTGACCCGACAATTGACCTAGTTAGAGTGGGAATCAGAGAGTGCCCTTTTAAGGGTTTATTACCCATGTAATTACCAACTCAAAGCTACTCTTAGCTCGAGAATTGACTGGACCATTAGTGATTAATCTCAAAGTCAAGCCTTAATTATGACGAGTTTGACTTTAGGCCATTAAACTAATAAAATTGAATTAAGAAAGGTTAAGGAAGCTTACAATAGTCCTAATCACGATTATGGAACTTAAGAAAACTTGTTTGATGACCAGAGAGCTCCAGAGAATGCCTTAAATGATTTCCAAATGTGAAAGTTCATGTGTTGCAACATAAGGGTCTATATATATGGATTTAGAATGCATGAGATCAATCCAAATAAGTCTACTAGTGTTCCCTGATCATATACATGTGTCCCTATGCATGAAATCCCATTTGCACAGCCCCTGGTATCAATTTACAGGCCTTTAAGTCGGTTAAACAGGCTGCACAGGCACCTGTCATGAATTTTTGTCGCTGCAGACTTCCACGCGGCCCGCGTAAAAGACCTTAAGGTCTTACGCGGCCGGTATGGCTCCCAGGCTCAGGTCACATGTTTGCCAGAATTGCATATTTGGTCCCTGGTCCTTTTTAAAGTGGTTTTAACTTCTTATTTGTGACAACTGGCACCAAACCGGTAATTTCTGTACACTTTAATTATTATTTAATGGCTGCAATTATTTGCTTAAATGTCAACATTGTTTGATTACATACTATACAAGTGAATTCATGCATGTTTTATATTACAAGAATTACTTTATGCATTAATGAACAGCGTTGCGTCAAAAATACTAGTAAAACTCACCGGTAAGACACATTGTGTCGATAATTCTGCAGAAAGCAGTTAGACACTAGAATTGGGGCCTAGGTGTAGGTCCAACGACAAGAATACATTAAAACCCAAGAGTACATACAAGGGTTAACATATAGGCTTTTCGGAAGCTAAAATACGCACTAAAAAGCATCCAAAACGCACTTTAAGTGCAGAATTTTATTAAATTCAGCTATAAATCAGTTTTTAACACGTAAATATTATGCAGAATTCATGTTTTATTATCCAGAATACCCTCCTAAGTGTTGGGAATTAAAAGGGTTACAAAAAGATACTTAAAAGACACTAAACGGTGCAATTTAGCACTTTAACGAACCGGTATTTAACCGAACAACCAGACATTACCCGGGACATCAAAATATTACTAGGAACATTGTTTTTATTTTTCTGAGCTAGTATTGGGTCCCGAACAATTAAACATACTACATAAAGCATGATACACATTAAACACTAGACTTATACATTTAACCTTCCACTAATTACCTACTTACCAAACAATTTACACTTTGCCCCCACCCCTTGCTCATGGACGGCCCAAGTGGCCCCCACACCTCAAGATTCACCTAATCTCCTAAGATTTCTATAAATCTTCTCTAAGATCCTCCATGATATTGTGTAAGTTTCGGTGTGTACTTAAGGAGGCATTAAGACCTTTGAGTATTAGGGATTGTGTATAAGAACCATCACCTCCTTCACATTATCACACTACACACCCACTCCTTCCTCCCACCTCCATTCTCGGCTCAACCACAACCCCACACCATCACCATTTTCAATCACCTTCCATACAATCCAAGGTTATTTCATGGTGCTAGAAGGTCATTAACGAAGCTCGGTGCTCACGGAACTTGAAGGACCTCACTCGTTTGCTTTTAACCACTTGATCTTCATCATAGTTCTTCCTTAGCTTCAGCTAGTAGTAAGCACCTTGAACACTCTTATTTACTTCTTTTTTTAGTGGTTAAAAGACTTATTATGTTGAAAATCTTATGAACATTAAAAGACATATTCATGAAACTTGAACATAAAGCTTATATACATGATGAATCTTGATGAAATAGTGATGTTTTGCATATGTGTGATATTTGTTGTTGTTTATTTGAGATAATGATGATTAATCACCACATGAAGCTTGCTAGATGATGTTTAAACACTTAATCTAGCAAGTAGGGGGATGATTATGTAACCACCTAGAATAATCATCTTCTTGTCTAGTCATGAACTTGATGAATGAATGATTTCTTGGTAAAATATAAATCAAAGTAAGCTAGTAATCTTGTGAATCTAAGATTCATGAGTGGTTTTCTAAAAGAACCAAGTTTAAAATATGATTTTTAGAAGATCATGATTTTTACTCAAACTTACACTATTTTTGGTAATGAAATAAGTGTAAAGATACTAGAGAAACAAGAAGATGTTACAAATAAACATTTTTGTAAAATTTGATTACAAGTTGTAAAGGACCAAATCTTTTAATAACGTGATTCACAAACAAACAACCATGTTTTAAGGGTAACTAAACCTACTAAATAACATGGTGAGTTACTACAAGATTTTACAAGAACTTCAAGCTCATGATATAGTGTGATTTACATGATTTTGACTTGTAGTAAGACTTGAATGAGTTGTTGATTGTTGTGATGATTTTAAAAGAAAATAAACACATGTTTTGAAAACATGGGAAACCTCCATTTTTAGGGTAAACTCTGTCAAAATTTCTATATATTTTTGACACTTAGAAAAATATAAGTTTTGAGAAACTTATTCCCTAAAAATGTATCTAAAAATATTTACCAAGGTTTCCCTAATTTTTGTGTTAAGAAATGATGATTTCTTCTAGGTTAAAATTGATATTAAGTATGTATATTGTTGAGAAAAATATATATGTTATTTGATCACCAAAATTTTGTGCTAAGTGTATGTAGTATGTATTATACATGATAGTGTATTAGGACTTGAAAATACACTAACTACTCCTAAGGAGTGAAAATACAAAAATACACATACAACATACTTAGACAAAATACAAGAAAATATGTTTATGAAAATATATTATTTGATAGAATAAATAACTTGGACAAGTTATGAACATGAAATAAAGTTTTGGACAAAATACATAATTCGGGTGCAAATTACAAGATACTTATATTTATTTTTGAGAAAATAATATAAGTAAGATACATAGTTAAAAATATAATTATTTTTAACTCAAGAAAACATATACAAAAGACAGTGACTGTACTTGTGCGATACAAGTCTAGTGACTAACGTTAAGAAAACGCGTATAAGTCACGACGTTAATTAAGCAAATCCGGTGAAGTTTACGACGCAGGAACGCAAAGTTGTGAGTTCATGCTCCCCCTTTTCTCTTAACTGTTTTCAGTTTTATAACTACGGGGGTGAAATACATGTTACAAATATTACAACGTCTATAAAGGGTATGATGGATACAAATACAAGAAGCACTCTTGGTGATAACTGTACCTAGTATGATGCGTTTTAAGGAATGATACGAAAAATCGTGTCATGAATAGGGTACCATAAGCACCATTAATCGTGTACGTACTTAGACTGCAGAAAAAAAGGTTAGATCTAACGGGTGACCGGGCAGCCACACTCTTGGTGAAAACTAGTACCGAGTAGTGCTTTTGTGTCTTCGTCGTGAATCGACAACTAGAAAAATGCCTATGGTTTGGTGACTTCCTATGTCGTGTCACATGTTAATGGCCTTGCAACCCATTAACAACCCCAATACATACAAGAATACTTTATAGTTCATACCACAAGAATACTTTATTTGTACGAGGTTCGTACACAAGAATACTTTATTTACACAAGAATACTTTATTTGTACGAGGTTCGTACACAAGAATACTTTATTTACACAAGAATACTTTATTTACACTAGAATACTTTATTTTTACATGACACATATCACGTTTTCATACTAAGTATACAAACGTTCAATACAAGAATTGCATGAATTCACACCAACATTATGTTGACGTTTTTCCAAAACTCACATGTATTTCAGGTAACTAAAGTGGATGGGCGCGTGGTCTTACTGTTGGTGCATACATCTGTCGACTTCGACTTGTATCGAATCTTAGTCTTATAATGTTAGATCAGGGCACATTGTACGGGCATATAGAGTAGTAGTGATGATTTCCCAAGAAAGTTGATTTCACATATATGGACATGTCATTTCGTGGGAAATCAGAAAGTTGATTTCACACATATGGACATGTCACTATGTGGGAAATCAGAGTTATGTCACTATGTGGGAAATCAGAGTTATGTCACCATGTGGGAAATCACATTGTCTGATTTCGCTTTTATGGACATCATGTCACTATGAGCGAAATCCAGACACTATAAATACCCCAAGAACGAAATCATTTGTATCATTCTTGTTTCCGGTACCGAATTGCTGCCGAAGTGCCGTTTGACTTGTAATCAGTGTGAAATCAATATACAAGGCAAGATTTAGTAGAACAAGCTGTTTTTCGTGTCCGTTTCTTGTTATTCCGCACCTGAAACAGATTAGAACACCTCCGATTGACTCGTTCGGGTCAGCACGCGATCCTACAAGTGGTATCAGAGCTCAGGACGAGGAGTTCTTGCCAAAACAACATCATTTTCTGTCTTCTACACCTTCTTTTATCTGTTCAGGAAGATTTCACAGTCAGAATCGGACCAAATTTTCACAGAGTGTTTGAAATTGATCATAGATAAACCCCTGAAAGTTTCACACCTAAATTCGGACTAAAAATGGACCAAAATGCCCCCCGAGTTGATTTCGCTCGAAAGGACAACCCTTGATTTCGCCCCAAATCACACCCAGGAGCCCTAATTTCGCTCCAATGTCCATCCAAGAACCCTGATTTCGCTCCTAAGGCCACCCAGAACTCTAATTTCGCTCAAAAGGACATCCAAGAACCCTGATTTCGCTCCTAAGGCCACCCAGAACCTTAATTTCGCTCAAAAGGACACCCAAGAACCCTGATTTCGCCCCAAAGTGCATTTGATTTCGCTCCAGGGTGCACCAAACCCTAATTTCGCTCCAAGGTCCATCTGATTTCGCTCCAGGGTGCACCAAACCCTAATTTCGCTCCAAGGTCCATCTGATTTCGCCCCAAGGTGCACCAAAACCCTGATTTCGCCCCAAGGTACCTGATTTCGCCTGAAATTATCTGGTTTTTGAAATACGTATTACAAAATCATGGCCGAAGAATTTTACAACGCTTTTGCGACACCGGTTGCACCTGTCACTGCTGTTGAGACTGTATATAGTGAGAATGAGACGGGCACTCATCAGAAACCACCGAAACTCATGTACATTGAGGATTTTTAGGGTTGGAAAAACCGATTCGAGAACTGGGTTCAAGCTTACAGATTCGATGCTTGGTGTTCACTGCTGAAAGACTCTGAGAGACCCAAGAATGAGCGTGGGATGGAAAAGGATTTCAATGATTTTACAGAAGCTGACAAGTTGAACTATACTAGTGAGAAGATGATGATCAGCATTCTACAGCAAGCAGTTAAAGAAGACATCTTTGTCTTACTTCAACATAACGGAACTGCTAGATCAATCTGGGAGGCATTAATTCAGAAATTTAGAGGGAGTGCTGATATGATCAAAAACAAAAGGCCTTATTGAAGAAGTCGTTTGACATGTTTACTGCGTTTGATCATGAAACCACGAAGCAGACAATAGATAGATACTGTCATCTGGTTCTAGAAATGGGAAGATTGGATATTCAGAAAGATGATGATGAGTGGGTTGATAAGTTAGCAGAGGCTTTACCCCAACAGAAGTGGGGAACTTATCTGATGATTGTGAAACTCATGAGGAAGACTGAGAGTATGAACTTAGCACAGTTTATCCAGAAGATTGAAGAACAGGAGCTGGATATTCAAAAGACTGCTATCATGACAAATCCAAATGCCAAGCAAGATGTCAGTCTATACTACAGAGGAAACAAGTTTGAGGCCACTCCGAGTCAAAGTCCAAAGATTAGTACTGCATTTAGTGCTGATGGTTCTACAAGTCCAAATGCAAGTACTACAACTCAAAGTGGCAGATACACTTCATCATTCCAAGCTTTGATGCAAACAGCAACACACCTAGTTCTCAAAAGCAAAATCCGAATAATCTATAGTGCAATGTTACTTTAACTATTCAGAATGGTCAGAATTTGTCTCCTGAAGTGGCTAAGCAACACATGGCATCTCTTGTAGCCATGTTAGAGTCGTATAAAAGTTTGATTGCTGGAAGAATTGGTAATCCGATGCTCACAAAAGAAGATTACGACCAAATAGATGCAGAAGAGCTTGAGTTGATGGATGTGAAGTGGTGTTTAGCTAGTGCCTGTAGGAGAGCTGAAAATTTCAACAGATTACAGGCGGAGACGAGTTTCGAGGAATGGCTACCTCTCCACTTGGTTTTGACAAGTCAAAGGTTACTTGTTTCCGATGTAAAGGAAAAGGTCACTTTAAACGGGAATGTAAGAACCAAGAGTCAACTGGAAGTCAAGAAAAGAGCAATTATTATCAGAAATCAATCTTTCATCAAATCGATCAACAACCTCAACAAAAGGAACCGCAAACTGCTCATGGGAAAATGATTGAAGAAGCCAATAGGAAAGCTTATTTTGGGATAATAGATCAAAGTGATGAGGTTGTTGCACAGGGTTTTAGCTGGGACAAGTATATACCTAGTGGAACTAAACCTGATGTGGCACTTGTTACCAGAATTCTGGATCAAAATGTGGATTGTCAGAAAAGGATTCCGATATTTCCAGATCTTGGAAGTGATGTTGATACGGATGATGAGGAAGATTATCTTAACAAATGCAGAAAAAGCATTGATCCTGACAGCTTTAATTTTTTCTATGCAGATAAAGTTGAGTTGCTGAATCAGAAGAAGATTGCTCGATTGCAGAGAGAGCTAGAAGCAGCAAAGCTACTCGCTGATGAAAAGGCGAAGACTGAAGCTGTAGAAACTAAAGTTGAAGCAATCACTGAGAATGTGATAGAAAAGATTGTTGAAGTGGAGAAAGTGGTAGAGAAAATCGTTGAAGTCGAGAAACTTGTGGAAGTTGAGAAAATTGTTGAAATAGAAAAGATTGTTGAGGTCGAGAAGCTTGTTGAAGTCGAGAAGCTTGTTGAAGTTGAAAAGATTGTTGAAGTTGAAAAGACGTTGAAGTTGAAAAGATAGTTGAAAAGGTGATTGAGGTTACTAAGCCTTGTGAGAAATGTTCAGAATCTTGCAAAGTATGTGAAGAAAAAGATAAGAAGATTGCTGAATTAGAGAGAATGAAAGAAGATTTACTGTCCGATGTAAAGTATGTGAAGGAATCGTATGATGTGCTGAACAGGACAGTTGACAGTTTGAAAAGAACGAATGCAGAATTTGAAAAAGCAAATGACAAGATGAGTGCAACTTTGATGACAAAGCAAAGTGTCATTAATGATTACATCGAAGATTGTGCTAAGCTGAAGAAGGAGCTGGAACTTGAGAAAATTGAGAGTGAAAGGATTAACCAATTACTTTTGAGTTATACTACTTGTGATTATCTAATTGATCGGGTTTATCCTACTGTTGCAGGTCTTGAAGCTTTCAAGAAGAAGAAAGAAAAAGAGGAGGATACTGGTAAGCCACAAAGTGTCAAGTATAACAGATGTCCGCCTCCTATCTTTGAGAGTTATTCCCCCTGGAAACCAAACGAGGAACAAGTAGACAAGGCTCTAAACATCAAATTAAAGTCTGAAATCACTGATGAATTACCAGACAATATTGATGTTACATTCACAGCATCTGACACTGATCATGAGTCTGTGTTAGTTAAGAGAGTTGTCGATCAGGTGTTGGATATGGATGAAGAGTCAAAGTCGGAGTCAAAGTCGGAGTCTAAGTCGGATAGTTCAAGTTCACCTGAGAAGATTTTGAGTTCGTGTGTCAAGAGAGTCTATAGTAAAGAATTCTTGTTATCAAAGAATAATTTGAATGATGAAATGTTTAAGGTTGCTTATACCTTGAATAATCGGACAAATTATTTTCTGATGAGGAATCAAAAAGGTTTTCAAATTAACAGAAATTAATATTTATGAAATAAAAGATTTAGATCTTTCTGCAAAACCTAAACCTTACACTTCAAGAATTCAACAAAGAGTAAACAAGAAAATAGGTTATGGTTGTGGTTATAATTTCCAAAAGAAACCAAACCACAATGGAAATCTCAAAAAGAAAGGTCTTGGTTTTAGTTCGTCAGAAAATTATAAAAATCAGAAAATTTATAAACCAAAAACAAAATTTGTTTCAGGAGGTAACTCAGAGGATGAACAGAAGAAATCATTCTGGAAGCAGTCAAATCAAGAGTTTCTTGCTGAAGTGGAGAAGAATGTGAGAAAGTTTGCTGAGAAAGTTGACAGAAGAACCTGTTTCAAATGTCAAGAAATTGGTCATATAGCTTGGAATTGTCCAAAGACCAATTACCAAAAACAGGGAGTTTCTTCTAACTCAAATTTGAAAAAGATTTGTGTTGATAGAAAAGAACAATTGGTGAAAAATGGTAATTTGTTTGAAAATTCAAGTTCTGAAAAAGGTGAAAGTTCAAAACATTTTTACAAACGAAGAGGTGATATGAGTAAACAAAAGTGGGTTGTTAAAACAGAAAGTAGTTCTGACAATGAATCTGATTCCATAAAATCAGAGGAGTCATTGGTTGATAAGAAGATTGTGGTTTCCGTTCCAGAGGTTAACGATGAAAATTTTCCTCCATTGTCAAAGGAAAATTTGATGAAAAAAGTGGGAAAAGTAGAGATCTCAAATCAATTCTTCGCTGATAAGGGAGAATTTGATGTTGAGAAAGCTTTCAACGGAAAAGTCAAGCACATTTTCGGGAAGATGGTTGATAGAAAGGTTAAGGGTGCTAAAGAGTTTTATAAATCAAAGTGTTAATGGGACAGATGTGTTCCAAAATCACCCAAGGCTGGTCAGGCTTGGGTGGATGTTATGTTTGATTAAACACCTGACTTGCCGGAGATCCTAAGTTTATAATCGCGGATCAGGAATCGGCATCTTTCTTAAAATTGATTATGTGAATGAATCTTAAAGTGTTAAAATTTTACAGGTTAATGGACTACGCCGGAGCTTCCAGGTTGGTAAGTGCGAAGCAGGAATCGGCACCCTGATTGGTAAAATGGTTGTGTAGATGTGATATTCCTACAATTGTTAATGTGTTTTCTTCAAGTGGTACAGAGGTTGCTTAATGGCAAATGGTAAATCAGGGACATTAAGCTGTACTTGATTTACTATATATGATAAATAGATGAACAAAATGATGAACCATATCCCCATGCTTAACTAGTGGTAAATCTACAAGTGGTAAAAACAAACTCATTTTCCGGAAAAATCATTTTGATTAAAACGAACTTAAGTGTTTTGAAATCTAAATGAGAAAATGGTTTGGTGTGAGGGGGAGTTCTGATTGTTTATGCCAAGTGGATGGCGATTTGAAGTGATTTGATGTCAATTGTCATTTTGTTTGTACAGTTTGTTTTGATTTTGTTTCTTCTAGTGGGTCAGGAGTTTAGTTTATTTTCAATTTTTCTTTAATGTGTTTGCATTTTAGGGGGAGTAAAAAATTTCACAGAAAATCCAAAAACATTAGAAAATTTGAAAAAGCCAAAAACATGATAAAATAAAAAAAAATGAGTTTTATTGTATAAAAGAGGAAATGATAGTACATCAATGGACGATAACGGCATGCTAAAGAATTGGGGAGTTAAAATAGTGATAAACGGTCTCACCGATGATATGTCAGTAGGTTTTTGCACATTTAATAGACTGTGACGAGATATAAACCTAAATTTCAAACTTTCTTAATTCGTGGGTAACATCTCTCGGATATATGGGTAACCCCCGAAATCTTGTTTGAAAGGTCCCTCTTTCTGAGATACTAGGTCTTTATGCTTAGTGATATATGGGGTATTATCCTGGGACTTCTGCTGTATGGAAGTACTTACCTAGTCCCCGGATAATACTTTCTGCAAATGCTTGAAAAAGCGTTGCCCTTAGCAAATTGATGAAACAATAAAATTGATAGTCATTGCTGTTGTAAAAAAGATCCTCTAAAGGGGACCCACCAAAAGTTGAGTCGTCATCTCTCTGCTAAACGGAAGTTCTGACCTGAGCTCTCACGGTTTCGTACCTAACCCCTTACAGATATCATCTAGGTATACTCACCTGTAGGACTGAATATTGGGATCTGGATACAGGAGTATATTCTGAGGTGGGACACGTGAATAAGTTTAAGTGTTTAAGACATTAATCTCGTATCTCGAAACAGTTGAACTTTGTGTGAAAATTTAAAGTGGACCAGTATACTGACAATCTAAGTGAATCGTTTAGAACTTAAAATGTTTAAAGCTTAATGGTGTTGGTGATTTGTCTCAAACACTGATATGATCCTCTTACACAAACTCGAAAAAATATTGTATGTAAATATTTCTTTACTGCATTTCATCTCGATTATTTCACAAAATTCCAAAAAGATTTTCAGTGTGTTTTAGCATAAAATTTTGAAAAATCCAAAAAGATTTTCGACAACTGATATTGAAGAGCTGATTTTCAAAATTCCGAGTGCTAAACCTGATGAACAGGTTTGGGAGAATTTGATTGAAAAGTTTTTCAAGAGAAAAGAAATTTGTTAAATGATCACTGTTAATATCTGATTGTATATTGATTGTAGAGGAGTCAGTGGTGGTGTATGCAATTTGATAATTTGTTAAATATCTTATTTTTGTGAATCTTATGTTTTGGGTAGAGAATGTGCAGGATTTCCTGAGCTGGATAAGAGTCAAGTTCCAATACCTGAGGACTATGTAAAGCCAGGGTGCTATTCTGATGCTGTAAAAGTCAGACTTTGATCCCAACATGTTTTGAGGGGGAGTCTGTTAGATAAAGAATTTGAAGATGCAAAAGATAGATAGAAATTCTGGATGCCCGAAGACTGATCAAGACTGAAGATGCGAAGACTCGACACTTAAGACTCGTTGTCACACCCCGGCCACGTATAACATGCAACCGCGGCGGAAACGCCATGGAGTGTTAGGACAGAATTAATTGTTTCATAACCATGGAAATCAGAGTTACATTTTATTTATCAAACAAACGTGTTACATTGTCTTCAAACAGGAAATACAGAGTTCATAACATAATCAAACGTGTCTAACTTCATTTTTAGTCTCTAAGGCACAGGTCCGCCCTAGTGTCATGATCATCATCCTATGGAACATCTCCTGAAAACACATGTGAATGTAGGTACGTCAGCATAAAAATGCCTGTGAGATACATAGGTTTTGTGAAAATGGGATTCATGACTTGGGTTTTGAGAAAACGTTTAATAACAAGCAATCATGAACCTTGTAATTTGTTTTTGGTTTGTAAATCGTATGAAAAACGATAAGATCAGATGATATGTATAAATAAGAGAATAATGTAAGGTTAAATGAATAACCTAGTAAAAATGAGTTTGTATAAGATAAGTTGTTTGTAAAAATAATGTCTTGTGAAGAATATGTTATTTGTGTAAAACGTAACATGTCTAAACTGAAATGATTTAAATAACGCTACGATATGTAATATTATACAAGCATTTATATATAGGAAGTACCAGCGGCGTATCCACCATGTTTGTATCATATTACATACGCCACGTTACTCAAACCATTTACCCAAACCAACCACCATGTAAATTGTTCATGTATAAATCAGTTGTCAAGTGTTATTGTGTAAACCATATCGTAATGTCTATGTTCAATGTAAACCACCAAATGTGTATATCAATGTCAAAATGTTTATGTTTAATGTAGATCATGTAATGTGTACCCAAAATATATCATGTATGGTAAGTGAAATGTATCAACTAAACCATATGTAAAATGCACAAAACAAGGTATTGAAGTAAAACATGGTTTAAATCAACGTTATGTTTTGTGGAACAATGCATGCTATACTGATACAAACATTTATGCGGTATTGTGAAAATGCATACATCCAAGCCTTGAGACTGTGGCGATAAACCCTTAAACAAATTAAAGGTTTATCTAAGTTATGTATATCGAATTCGGTCATTCCTTCCAATCCAAACAACCCAGGATTTCAGGAACTGGAGTTGTCAATTCCTATGGTACCACTACCTACTAACGAATGGCGTGATCAATTTTAATGAATGTATTGTTCCATGTTAAACAAACCAAATGTCATACCAAAATGTAGGCATGTGATGAATAATTGTACTAAGTATGCACACAATGGGCATACACAGCATAAAATGTAGTGTAAAATGATGTACTAAGTACGCACACAATGGGCATACATAGCATAAAAGTCATGTAAATCAATGTACTAGCATGCTCAGTCAACATACATAGCAGAAATGTAATGTAAAACAATGTACTAAGTACGCACACAATGGGCATACATAGCATGAAGTTTAATGTAAAACAATGTACTAAGTACGCACACAATGGGCATACATAGCATGGAATGTAATGAAATCATGTACTATAATGTACTAATGAACATAGCAGATATATGATGTGGAAACATGGAAAGCATGAAAGTAACAAGTAGGCACATGTGTTTCACCCCAAAAGAGTTTGGAAAACAGTAAATGTGGGGTTCAATGTACTCACCTGAGATTGCTTTGAAGTTCTTGTGTAATAATCACACAATGCTAGTGATCACGGAATATCAAACGGCACCTAATAGGTAGCTATATTAATATACCGGACCAAAATCGGAAGGATCGGATAGTATGCGGGTTCGTAAATCAAACGAGTATGGAGACTGGTGTAATATGGTTTAACAAAGCCTACATACTAAAATGAAACCTAACCTAAGTGCTTACGACCCATTACGACCCGTTTAGGTAGTTTATGCTACCTTAACGCGTCGTTCGCGTAGAACGCGTTTGGAACGCCTAACATCGTGGCCATAAGGTATAACCTCGGAAGGTTATAGCTATGGTCACCTAATGTGTTTGGTCGGATCCTAATGATCGACCAAATGGGTCGGGTTCGAAAGTATAAGCGATGGTTTAGATCGCTTACCTTACGACCCTATATAAGCACTATACTAAAAGTGACGAGCTAAGCATGTTAGAACATGCTTAACTAAGTTTAGAAAACAGGTTTGGCATCAAAACAAACGGCTTTGATGCTCACAAGTAGTTTGGTTACAAAATACGCAAGAATGCGCATTTTGGCCGAAACTACGACTCGTCACTGAGCCTAGATAACGTGGTAATCAGTAGGTATAGTCGCCATGGACTATAACCATCGTGATCACGCTCACGTTATGAAGTTCCAATGAACTTCGTGTTGACCATAGGCTGGTCACACAGAAAGTCAAACAAAACGTTGACTTTCGGACTCGAAAAGAGAATAAAAGAACGAAAGAACACTTACGAAGGGTCCCCGAAAGCTAATCTCGATCCAGGAGCTCAGGTATGAAGCAAAGGCCTCAACTTAGAGCTTTAGATCAGATTTTGTGAGATTTTAACCAAAGGGGGGGTATTTATAGGAAAAGTAAAGCTGTTAGGATTGTTTCTTGAATATCGTGCCATGATCTTATGCGTACACTTGTCAAGATGTTGTGGTGGCTTATAATGACCTTAACCCCAGAGATGGTGAAAGGGCATTGCCATTTGGAGTGTTTGAAAGGCCAAGTTTTGCAAGAAAAACAAGTTTCTGCAACTGTAGGGGCCACACGGCCCGCGTCAGGATCAGACAAAACTCAGGCGGGCCGCCTGGGCATGTCTGATCTGCACATACTTTCAGAAATGGCAGTTTTGGTCCCTGTTGCATGTTTAAGCCATTTCCGACACTTCTAAGGCCCATAAAGCAAACTTTAAGGCCCTAAAATGATGCCTAAACATTGTGGACATGAAACATGCTCAAAAATATGTCGGATGTTGGTTCGTTTGGCCGTACGATCGCGATGTTCGGTTAATTACGACGGAATGCGCATAAGCGCGAAAAACGATCCAAATGACGCGACGAATGGATTTTTCTCATGCCAAACACTAAGGCATAATATTAGGATGTTTACATAAATTTTTGGATGTCCGGATGTATTCAGAACGTAAGTTATGCGCGCAAGTGCAAACTTGTGCACTTTTTGACACTTTTAGCCCCTGAATGATCCAAAAGTTTGTTTTAGCATACCAAATCCCTCAAAGCTTATTTCTAAGCAATGTAAAGGATATTTATGGTATGTTTAACTTATGGACATGTTCCGGAATGTTTGTTACAGTTCAAATTGGCATACTTTCGCAGTTTGTCAAGTTTAGCCCCTTGTAAGCGAATTAACTTGTTTTTGCCATACCAAAGCCTTCAAAACTTATTTCTAAGTTATGTAAAGGTTATTTAAGGTATGTTGAGTATATGTTGATGTACCGGAGTATTTATCGCATTAAACTGAGTACGTTTACGCACCAGTTTGCGTATAATTCTCCAGAAAGCGGTATAGAGTTTAAAATTGAACAAAAGTCAAAACATGAAAAATGTAAAACACAACCAAACAAACATTGGGATCAAATAACATTGTTTTATTGATAATTGAACTGTTCATAATGATTTTGAGCACGAATGTTACAGTCTCCCCTACTTGTGGAAATTTTGTCCCGAAATTTATTTAGAGGAAACTCGTGGAAAAAGATGCGGATACTTCGCCTACATTTTATCTTCACGTTCCCAAGTAAACTCGGGCCCACGTTTAGATTCCCAGCGAACCTTGACCAAAGGAATGCGCTTGCGTTTAAGCCACTTGACTTCACGTTCCATGATTTCTACCGGTTTCTCAACAAATTTCAGTGTTTTATCAACACGAATTTCGTCAAGCGGTATGTGGAGGTTCTCATCAGCTAAACACCTCTTGAGATTGGACACGTGAAAGGTTGGATGAACATTTCCAAGTTCAGGAGGTAACTCAAGTCTGTAGGCTACCTTACCGATTCTTTCGACGATCTTGAATGGTCCAACGTATCTAGGTGCAAGTTTTCCTTTCTTTCCAAATCTGATCACACCTTTCCAAGGTGATACCTTAAGTAATACACGATCACCGACTTGAAAATCCAAGGGCTTGTGTTTTAGGTCCGCGTAACTCTTTTGACGGCTTCTAGCTGTCTGAAGGTTATCACGAACTTTCTTTACCTTATCTGTTGTCTCTAAAATGAGGGCAGGTCCAGTAAGCTGAGCCTCGCCGATCTCATTCCAGCAGACTGGTGAACGACATTTTCGACCATAGAGAGCCTCGAAAGGAGCCATGTTGATGCTGGAGTGATACCTGTTCTTGTAGGAGAATTCAATCAACGGAAGATGTGAATCCCAACTACCACCAAAATCGATCACACAAGCTCTAAGCATATCCTCCAGTGTCTGGATTGTTCTTTCAGATTGACCATCCGTTTGCGGATGATAAGATGTGCTCAGATTAAGTTGGGACCCCATAGCAGATTGCATGGTTCTCCAAAAATGAGAAGTGAAACGAGCATCTCTGTCAGAAATGATGTTCAAAGGAACACCATGTCGAGCTACAATTTCATCCACGTAGATTTGAGCAAGTTTGTGAGCCGAAATATCCTCACGGATTGGCAAGAAATGCGCTGACTTGGTAAGACGATCAACGACTACCCAGATGGCATCGTGACCTTTCTTTGTGCACGGGAGTTTGGTAATGAGATCCATAGTAAAGTTTTCCCATTTCCAAACTGGGATCTCTGGTTGCTCCAATAATCCGGAAGGACGCTGATGTTCAGCCTTAACCTTAAGACAAGTAAGGCATTTGGATACGTATAAGGCAATGTCTTTCTTCATACCAGGCCACCAATACTGAATACGAAGATCCTTATACATCTTATCTGAGCCAGGATCAATAGAATAACGAGACTTATGGGCTTCATCCATAAGCAAGGTACGAAGATTATCTTGGCTTGGGACCCACAAGCGGTTCATGAAATAATATGATCCATTGTCCTTCAGTTCTTGAGCAGAAGTTATGTGATAAGGAAATTCCTTATCCATCAAACCTTGTGAAACACAAGATTGTTGAGCCTGAGAAATACGGGCTTGGATATCGGATTGAGCTTGAATAACAGATTGGACACGTACACAATGAAGCTTAGTACGTTCCTTGCGACTCAAAGCATCGGCTACGACATTCGCCTTACCAGGATGGTAGCGAATTTCGCAGTCATAGTCGTTTAGAAGTTCCACCCAACGTCGCTGTCTCATGTTGAGTTCTTTCTGATTGAAGATATGCTGAAGACTATTGTGGTCAGTGAAAACCACACATCTTGTACCGTACAAATAGTGTCTCCAGATTTTGAGAGCAAAGACAACTGCACCCAACTCAAGATCATGAGTGGTGTAGTTCTTCTCATGTATCTTCAATTGTCTTGATGCGTATGCTATGACTTTGTTTCTTTGCATCAGGATGCAGCCAAGACCTAATTTAGATGCATCACAATAAACGACAAAATCATTATTGCCCTCAGGCAAAGTTAGAACAGGCGCGTCACAAAGTTTTTGTTTCAAAGTCAGAAACGCTTCCTCTTGCTTGAATCCCCAATCAAAGGGTTTGTTCTTCTGATTTAGAGCAGTTAGAGGAACTGCAATCTTCGAGAAATTTTCTATGAAGTGGCGGTAATAACCCTCAAGACCAAGAAAAGAACGAACTTCAGTAGGGGTAGTAGGTGTATCCCAATCCTTAATTGCACTGATCTTGGAAAGATCTACATGAATACCTTGTTCGTTGACAATATGTCCCAAGAATTGAACTTCTTTGAGCCAAAATTCACACTTGGAGAATTTGGCGAAAAGTTGCTCTTTCTTTAGGAGTTCCAAAGTAAGACGAAGATGTTGCTCGTGATCAGCTTGCGTCTTAAAATATATTAAAATGTCATCAATGAAAACGATGATGAAGTTATCTAAATAAGGCATGCAGACCCTATTCATCAAGTCCATGAAAACAGCAGGAGCATTAGTCAAACCGAATGGCATGACTGTGAACTCATAATGCCCGTAACGAGTGCGGAATGTTGTCTTTGGAATATCTTCTTCATGCACACGGAGTTGATGATATCCAGATCGCAGATCAATCTTTGAAAAATAAGAAGCGCCTTGCAATTGATCAAAGAGATCATCAATGCGAGGTAGGGGATATCGACTCTTGATGGTAAGCTTGTTAAGCTCACGATAATCGATACACATCCTAAAAGATCCATCCTTCTTCTTGACAAAAAGAATGGGAGCACCCCAAGGTGAAAAGCTAGGACGGATAAAGCCTTTGTCAGAGAGCTCCTGAAGCTGCTTAGATAATTCTTGCATCTCAGACGGTGCAAGACGGTATGGAGCTCTGGCAATGGGATTTGCACCAGGTATGAGATCAATACAGAACTCGACTTGGCGTGCTGGGGGTAGACCAGGTAAATCTTCAGGGAAAACTTCAGAATAATCCCGAACGACAGGAATATCTGAAATAGACTTACCCTTGCCTTTATCTGCTGTAACATGTGCTAAGAAAGCCACATAGTTCTTCCGTAGATACTTCCGTGCTTTAAAACAAGACATGAGTTTGAGACCACCGGCAGGCTTCTCACCACGAACCTGTAGGATCTCGCCTGTCGATAACGGCACACGAACAAGCTTCTCAGAACAAACTATCTCTGCGCGATGCTTAGATAACCAATCCATACCCACTATAATGCCGAAGCTTCCATTTTGCATAGGCGTGAGGTCAATAGAAAAAAGATGGTTGTTAAGGTTCAACTGGCAGTTGCGGAGAACAGAATCAAGAACAATGGGTTCACCGCTCGCCACTTCTACTGTCAAAGGTTTACCTAGTTTCGTTCTAGACACGAGAAGCGTTGGCTCAAAAGACAATGACACAAAACTCTTGTCGGCACCCGAATCAAAAAGAACAGATGCTGGCTGATTATTAATAAAGAACGTACCGTTCACCACTTCATTGTCTGCCTGTGCCTCTTGAGCATTCATGTTGAAGACTCGCCCTCGAGCCTGAGCCTGATTCTGGTTTGCATTCTGAATCTGGTTGGCTAGTCTTGGGCACCGGTTTCTGTAATGGGTCAGATCCCCACAGTTATAACAAGCACCTGGTGGGTATTGTGGTCATGCAGCTTGACCCTGTTGCTGAGCAGGAGGCTGAGCAACTTGCTGAGCCGGGTTCTGAACTGCGCGATTTTGAGCAAACCGACAAACATCGGCAAGATGACCTGACTTCCCACAGTTAGTACAGAAACGGCACTGATGTTGCGGCTGATGGTGACTGTGGCATCGATTGCACAAAGGTGCACTTCCTGAATAGGGCTTCTTTGCTGGAGGCTGTGCGGGTTGGTTGGGAGTTGCCTGGTTAACCTGAGCAGTGACCGAAAAATTTTGGGAAGCCTTACGCTTCCTTGACCCCCTTGAGGAACCAGAATCCTTTCCCTTCTTGTTTTGACCTTTCTTGCTATCTTCCTTGTTAGACGACTGTTTCTTGCCCTTGTCACCCTTCCTGTGTAATTTATTCTTTCGAATCTGCGACTCAGTCAGCGTCGCTGATAACTCGATTGCCTGACGGAGTGTGGTAGGGTTGCTACCAGTAATAATGTCTTGTACCGAGTCAGGTAGGCCGTCGATGTACCTTTCGATAGCCTTGTCGAGTGGGGCGACCATAGTCGGGCAAAGTAGACTCAACTCCTCAAACCTATCAGTATATGCCCTGTGCTCGCCACTATCTTGTTTCAAGTCATCAAACTCCTTATCCAACGCTCGCTGCTCATGACGAGGACAAAACTCCCTCATCATAAGAGCTCTTAGTTCAGCCCATGTCTGAGCTAGAGCCACTTCTGCACCACGGTCTCTCATTACTCCATTCCACCATGTAAGAGCCCTCTTTTGAAACACGCTCGAAGAAAACTCGACCTTGCAATTATCCGGACACTGAACGTGGCGAAAAGTATTCTCAATGCTCTCGAACCATTGAAGAAGCCCAGTTGCTCCCTCAGAACCACTAAACTTGAGTGGTTTAGCCGAGTTAAAATTCTTGAAATTGCATGTACCATTGTTATTGTTGTTGGCCTGGTTCCATTGAGCAAAGAGATTTGGGAATTGAGCAGCCATCTGCTGCGCAATAATTTCTGCCAACTCGGCAGTTGCTATCTGGTGTTCGCGTCGAGGAGGCATTCTAAAAGAGGAAAAACATGAAAGGAAACGAGTGAGATGATTGGATGAAGAGAAGAGATGAAGCGAAATCAACAAAAAAAAAGATGGTGGTTACGCATCGCTAAGCAAACAAGCGACACGAAAGGTCTAGTCAAGGTAAGTGGGTCAAAAATAATGTATCGCGAAGACATGTTCGCCTATAAGTGGACACTCACCCCAAGAGTTCCCAGGTAAGAGTGACTGGTCCGATTATGTGGATTTGTACGAACACTCTAGCCTTAGACAGAAAACTCAGGGTACAGGCATTCACTCTTCCAGTTCGCACGTGTTCACACTATTAAAG
The DNA here is from genome assembly GCF_002127325.2 of Helianthus annuus. Taxonomy (NCBI): domain Eukaryota; kingdom Viridiplantae; phylum Streptophyta; class Magnoliopsida; order Asterales; family Asteraceae; genus Helianthus; species Helianthus annuus. Next base: position 96,886,242 of record NC_035434.2, read on the forward strand.
CCCAAAACTTTGACGAGACTTTTGAAAATTCAAAAAGGTTCAAAACCATATAACAGAGGGTTCAAAACCTAGTAATCAATCATCCTAGAACAGACGACTAATTTTTCAAAGCGGATTCGGAATCGAAGTTCCCGTTGTGGTTATCACCTAAGGATAGGTGAAGTGCATGTTTTAAAAATCTAAACACAAGATAACTTGTGTTAGGGTCCTAGAAAGTTATAGTCTAGGTCAAAGCATTACTAATAACCTAATTCCCTATAACCATTGGCTCTGATACCAACTCTTCTGTCACACCCCGGCCGCGTATAACATGCAACCGCGGCGGAAACGCCGGGGAGTGTTGGGACAGAATTAATTGTTTCATAACCATGGAAATCAAAGTTACATTTCATTTATCAAACAAACGTGTTACATTGTCTTCAAACAGGAAATACAGAGTTCATAACATAATCAAACTAGTCTAACTTCATTTTTAGTCTCTAAGACACAAGTCCGCCCTAGTGTCATGATCATCATCCTATGGAACAGCTCCTGAAAACACATGTGAAAGTAGGTACGTCAGCATAAAAATGCCTGTGAGATACATAGGTTTTGTGAAAATGGGATTCATGACTTGGGTTTTGAGAAAATGTTTAATAACAGTCAGTCATGAACCTTGTAATTTGTTTTTGGTTTGTAAATCGTATGAAAAACGATAAGATCAGATGATATGTATAAATAAGAGAATAATGTAAGGTTAAATGAATAACCTAGTAAAAATGAGTTTGTATAAGATAAGTTGTTTGTAAAAATAATGTCTTGCGAAGAATATGTTATTTGTGTAAAACGTAACATGTCTAAACTGAAATGATTTAAATAACGCTACGATATGTAATATTATACAAGCATTTATATATAGGAAGTACCAGCGGCGTATCCACCATGTTTGTATCATAATACATACGCCACGTTACTCAAACCATTTACCCAAACCAACCATCATGTAAATTGTTCATGTATAAATCAGTTGTCAAGTGTTATTGTGTAAACCATATCGTAATGTCTATGTTCAATGTAAACCACCAAATGTGTATGTCAATGTCAAAATGTTTATGTTTAATGTAGATCATGTAATGTGTACCCAAAATATATCATGTATGGTAAGTGAAATGTATCAACTAAACCATATGTAAAATGCACAAAACAAGGTATTGAAGTAAAACATGGTTTAAATCAACGTTATGTTTTGTGGAACAATGCATGCTATACTGATACAAACATTTATGCGGTATTGTGAAAATGCATACATCCAAGCCTTGAGACTGTGGCGATAAACCCTTAAACAAATTAAAGGTTTATCTAAGTTATGTATATCGAATTCGGCCATTCCTTCCAATCCAAACAACCCAGGATTTTAGGAACGGGAGTTGTCAATTCCTATGGTACCACTACCTACTAACGAATGGCGTGATCAATGTTAATGAATGTATTGTTCCATGTTAAACAAACCAAATGTCATACCAAAATGTAGGCATGTGATGAATAATTGTACTAAGTATGCACACAATGGGCATACACAGCATAAAATGTAGTGTAAAATGATGTACTAAGTACGCACACAATGGGCATACATAGCATAAAAGTCATGTAAATCAATGTACTAGCATGCTCAGTCAACATACATAGCAGAAATGTAATGTAAAACAATGTACTAAGTACGCACACAATGGGCATACATAGCATGAAGTTTAATGTAAAACAATGTACTAAGTACGCACACAATGGGCATACATAGCATGGAATGTAATGAAATCATGTACTATAATGTACTAATGAACATAGCAGATATATGATGTGGAAACATGGAAAGCATGAAAGTAACAAGTAGGCACATGTGTTTCACACCAAAACAGTTTGGAAAACAGTAAATGTGGGGTTCAATGTACTCACCTGAGATTGCTTTGAAGTTCTTGTGTAATAATCACACAATGCTAGTGATCACGGAATATCAAACGGCACCTAATAGGTAGCTATATTAATATACCGGACCAAAATCGGAAGGATCGGATAGTATGCGGGTTCGTTAACCAAACGAGTATGGAGACTCGTGTAATATGGTTTAACAAAGCCTACATACTAAAATGAAACCTAACCTAAGTGCTTACGACCCATTACGACCCGTTTAGGTAGTTTATGCTACCTTAACGCGTCGTTCGCGTAAAACGCGTTTGGAACGCCTAACATCGTGGCCATAAGGTATAACCTCGGAAGGTTATAGCTATGGTTACCTAATGTGTTTGGTCAGATCCTAATGATCGACCAAATGGGTCGGGTTCGAAAGTATAAGCGATGGTTTAGAGCGCTTACCTTACGACCCTATATAAGCACTATACTAAAAGTGACAAGCTAAGCATGTTAGAACATGCTTAACTAAGTTTAGAAAACAGGTTTGGCATCAAAACAAACGGCTTTGATGCTCACAAGTAGTTTGGTTACAAAATACGCAAGAATGCGCATTTTGGCCGAAACTACGACTCGTCACTGAGCCTAGATAACGTGGTAATCAGTAGGTATAGTCGCCATGGACTATAACCATCGTGATCACGCTCACGTTATGAAGTTCCAATGAACTTCGTGTTGACCATAGGCTGGTCACGAAGAAAGTCAAACAAAACGTTGACTTTCGGACTCGAAAACGAATAAAAGAACGAAAGAACACTTACGAAGGGTCCCCGAAAGCTAATCTCGATCCAGGAGCTCAGGTATGAAGCAAAGGCCTCAACTTAGAGCTTTAGATCAGGTTTTGTGAGATTTTAACCAAAGGGGGGGGTATTTATAGGAAAAGTAAAGCCGTTAGGATCGTTTCTTGAATATCGTGCCACGATCTTATGCGTACACTTGTCAAGATGTTGTGGTGGCTTATAATGACCTTAACCCCAGAGATGGTGAAAGGGCATTGCCCTTTGGAGTGTTTGAAAGGCCAAGGTTTTGCAAGAAAACAAAGTTTCTGCAACTGTAGGGGCCACGCGGCCCGCGTCAGGATCAGACAAAACTCAAGCGGGCCGCCTGGGCATGTCTGATCTGCACATACTTTCAGAAATGGCAGTTTTGGTCCCTGTTGCATGTTTAAGCCATTTCCAACACTTCTAAAGCCCATAAAGCCAACTTTAAGGCCCTAAAATGATGCCTAAACATTGTGGACATGAAACATGCTCAAAAATATGTCGGATGTTGGTTCGTTTGGCCGTACGATCGCGATGTTCGGTTAATTACGACGGAATGCGCATAAGCGCGAAAAACGATCCAAATGACGCGACGAATGGATTTTTCTCATGCCAAACACTAAGGCATAATATTAGGATGTTTACATAAATTTTTGGATGTCCAGATGTATTCAGAACGTAAGTTATGCGCGAAAGTGCAAACTTGTGCACTTTTTGACAGTTTTAGCCCCTGAATGATCCAAAAGTTTGTTTTAGAATACCAAACCCCTCAAAGCCTATTTCTAAGCAATGTAAAGGATATTTATGGTATGTTTAACTTATGGACACGTTCCGGAATGTTTGTTACAGTTCAAATTGGCATACTTTCGCAGTTTGTCAAGTTTAGCCCCTGTAAGCGAATTAACTTATTTTTGCCATACCAAAGCCTTCAAAACTTATTTCTAAGTTATGTAAAGGTTATTTAAGGTATGTTGAGTATATGTTGATGTTCCGGAGCATTTGTCGCATTAAACTGAGTACGTTTACGCACCAGTTTGCGTATAATTCTCTAGAAAGCGGTATAGAGTTTAAAATTGAACAAAAGTCAAAACATGAAAAATGTAAAACACAACCAAACAAACATTGGGATCAAATAACATTGTTTTATTGATAATTGAACTGTTCATAATGATTTTGAGCACGAATGTTACAGTCTCCCCTATTTGTGGAAATTTCGTCCCGAAATTTATTTAGAGGAAACTCGTGGAAAAAGATGCGGATACTCCGCCTTCATTTGATCTTCACGTTCCCAAGTAAACTCGGGTCCACGTTTAGATTCCCAGCGAACCTTGACCAAAGGAATGCACTTGCGTTTAAGCCACTTGACTTCACGTTCCATGATTTCTACCGGTTTCTCAACAAATTTCAGTGTTTTATCAACACGAATTTGTAGGATCGGTTTCGGATCCGAACGAGTCGGTTAGAAGAATTTTTCACCAAAACAAGAGACGGAAACAAATGTTTCGGTGTAATTCAGCAAGTATTCACCTTTAACTGTTGTTTTATTGATCACGAATGCGAGTACACGTTCAGACAACACTTCGGCAGCACTTCGTGGCTTACCGGAAGAGAACACCTAGAACTATCTACCTAGATCCGCTTGAAATGCTCCTATATATAGGTGACCAGGTTCGCTTATAAGAACATGTACAAATGAGCGAATCTATCACTTGACACCAAAGCAGACCTACTTGACTTGTACAATAGGCGGACCTAGCATGACACATGAGCGGACCTAGTCAAGTAACATGTTTCCTGATTTCATCTTCACGTGCACATGCAACTTATATTATGATGGTGACATCATCTTCTTTCAGATCCGCAACGAGACTAAGACTCGACATAAGACGTAGTTGACAGACGTAGTGCACCAACAGAATTTCGTCAAGCGGTATGTGGAGGTTCTCATCAGCTAAACACCTCTTGAGATTGGACATGTGAAAGGTTGGATGAACATTTCCAAGTTCAGGAGGTAACTCAAGTCTGTAGGCTACCTTACCGATTCTTTCGACGATCTTGAATGGTCCAACGTATCTAGGTGCAAGTTTTCCTTTCTTTCCAAATCTGATCACACATTTCCAAGGTGAGACCTTAAGTAATACACGATCACCGACTTGAAAATCCAAGGGCTTGCGTTTTAGGTCCGCGTAACTCTTTTGACGGCTTCTAGCTGTCTGAAGGTTATCACGAACTTTCTTTACCTTATCTGTTGTCTCTAAAATGAGGGCAGGTCCAGTAAGCTGAGCCTCGCCGATCTCATTCCAGCAGACTGGTGAACGACACTTTCGACCATAGAGAGCCTCGAAAGGAGCCATGTTGATGCTGGAGTGATAACTGTTCTCGTAGGAGAATTCAATCAACGGAAGATGTGAATCCCAACTACCACCAAAATCGATCACACAAGCTCTAAGCATATCCTCCAGTGTCTGGATTGTTCTTTCAGATTGACCATCCGTTTGCGGATGATAAGCTGTGCTCAGATTAAGTTGGGACCCCATAGCAGATTGCATGGTTCTCCAAAAATGAGAAGTGAAACGAGCATCTCTGTCAGAAATGATGTTCAAAGGAACACCATGTCGAGCTAGAATTTCATCCACGTAGATTTGAGCAAGTTTGTCAGCCGAAAAATCCTCACGGATTGGCAAGAAATGCGCTGACTTGGTAAGATGATCAACGACTACCCAGATGGCATCGTGACCATTCTTTGTGCGCGGGAGTTTGGTAATGAGATCCATAGTAATGTTTTCCCATTTCCAAACTGGGATCTCTGGTTACTCCAATAATTCGGAAGGACGCTGATGTTCAGCCTTAACCTTAAGACAAGTAAGGCATTTGGATACGTATAAGGCAATGTCTTTCTTCATACCAGGCCACCAACACTGAATACGAAGATCCTTATACATCTTATCTAAGCAAGGATGAATAGAATAACGAGACCTATGGGCTTCATCCATAAGCAAGGTACGAAGATTATCTTGGCTTGGGACCCACAAGCGGTTCATGAAATAATATGATCCATTGTCCTTCAGTTCTAGAGCAGGAGTTATGTGATAAGGAAATTCCTTATCCATCAAACCTTGTGAAACACAAGATTGTTGAGCCTGAGAAATACGGGCTTGGATATCGGATTGAGCTTGAATAACAGATTGGACACGTACACAATGAAGCTTAGTACGTTCCTTGCGACTCAAAGCATCGGCTACGACATTCGCCTTACCAGGATGGTAGCGAATTTCGCAGTCATAGTCGTTTAGAAGTTCCACCCAACGTCGCTGTCTCATGTTGAGTTCTTTCTGATTGAAGATATGCTGAAGACTTTTGTGGTCAGTGAAAACCACAAATCTTGTACCGTACAATAGTGTCTCCAGATTTTGAGAGCGAAGACAACTGCACCCAACTCAAGATCATGATTGGTGTAGTTCTTCTCATGTATCTTCAATTGTCTTGATGCGTATGCTATGACTTTGTTTCTTTGCATTAGGACGCAGCCAAGACCTAATTTAGATGCATCGCAATAAACGACGAAATCATCATTGCCCTCAGGCAAAGTTAGAACAGGCGCGTTGCAAAGTTTTTGTTTCAAAGTCAGAAACGCTTCCTCTTGCTTGAATTCCCAATCAAAGGGTTTGTTCTTCTGAGTTAGAGTAGTTAGAGGAATTGCAATCTTCGAGAAATTTTCTATGAAGCGGCGGTAATAACCCGCACGACCAAGAAAAGAACGAAGTTCAGTAGGGGTAGTAGGTGTATCCCAATCCTTAATCGCACTGATCTTGGAAGGATCAACATGAATACCTTGTTCGTTGACAATATGTCCCAAGAATTGAACTTCTTTGAGCCAAAATTCACACTTGGAGAATTTGGCGAAAAGTTGCTCTTTCTTTAGGAGTTCCAAAGTAAGACGAAGATGTTGCTCGTGATCAGCTTGCGTCTTAGAATATATTAAAATGTCATCAATGAAGACGATGATGAAGTTATCTAAATAAGGGTTGCAGACCCTATTCATCAAGTCCATGAAAACAGCAGGAGCATTAGTCAAACCGAATGGCATGACTGTGAACTCATAATGCCCGTAACGAGTGCGGAATGCTGTCTTTGGAATATCTTCTTCATGCACACGGAGTTGATGATATCCAGATCGCAGATCAATCTTTGAAAAATAAGAAGCGCCTTGCAATTGATCAAAGAGATCATCAATGCGAGGTAGGGGATATCGATTCTTGATGGTAAGCTTGTTAAGCTCACGATAATCGATACACATCCTAAAAGATCCATCCTTCTTCTTGACAAAAAGAATGGGAGCACCCCAAGGTGAAAAGCTAGGACGGATAAAACCTTTGTCAGAGAGCTCCTGAAGCTGGTTAGATAATTCTTGCATCTCAGACGGTGCAAGACGGTATGGAGCTCTGGCAATGGGATTTGCACCAGGTATGAGATCAATACGGAACTCGACTTGGCGTGCTGGGGGTAGACCAGGTAAATCTTCAGGGAAAACTTCAGAATAATCCCGAACAACAGGAATATCTGAAATAGACTTACCCTTGCCTTTATCTGCTGTAACATGTGCTAAGAAAGCCACATAGTTCTTCCGTAGATACTTCCGTGCTTTAAAACAAGACATGAGTTTGAGACCACTGGCAGGCTTCTCACCACGAACCTGTAGGATCTCGCCTGTCGACAACGGCACACGAACAATCTTCTCATAACAAACTATCTCTGCGCGATGCTTAGATAACCAATCCATACCCACTATAACGTCGAAGCTTCCAAGTTGCATAGGCGTGAGGTCAATAGGAAAAAGATGGTTGTTAAGGTTCAACTGGCAGTTGCAGAGAACAGAATCAAGAACAATGGGTTCACCGCTCGCCACTTCTACAGTCAAAGGTTTACCTAGTTTCGTTCTAGACACGAGAAGCATTGGCTCAAAAGACAATGACACAAACTCTTGTCGGCACCCGAATAAAAAAGAACAGATGCTGGCTGATTATTAATAAAGAACGTACCGTTCACCACTTCATTGTCTGCCTGTGCCTCTTGAGCATTCATGTTGAAGACTCGCCCTCGAGCCTGAGCCTGATTCTGGTTTGCATTCTGATTCTGGTTGGCTAGTCTTGGGCACCGGTTTCTGTAATTGTAGGATCGTTTGCTGACCTAAACGAGTCGTTCAGAGGCTTTCTCCTTGGTTTCAGGTGCGGAATAACAAGAAACTAAGGTAGAAATAGCACACAAATCACTTTAACTACTTGTTTTATTGATTTTACACTGATTACACTTCAAATCACGCATCGGCAGCACTTCGGTATGATTTCAACACCCTGTCCTAACTGGATCGCTCATTGATCTATTTATAGACGTTTGGGTTCGCTTATTGGACAGGCCCAATAAGCGAACCTGTCACACCCCCAAAATCCCACCTGCGGAGTACTACCGCTTGGAGGCGTGACTGACCAGGATCCAGCCACCAATCATACTGAACAAGCATATAAGTAATTATAAAAGTTTAACCAATACGATTGGTGTTCCAAAACAAATAAGTTTAAGTTGTAAGCGGAAGCATAAGTTTAAAGTTGTAACATAAGTTCCAAAAGTTTCAAGTTTAACATAGTCTTGTAGCAATCCCTGTCCCACAACGATCCTCCTCCATGCAAGCTCCCACTGAGTACCTATGGTCCTGCAAAGCATGTAGTAACGAGTCAACAACTAGTTGAGTGAGTTCACGGGTGGGCGTTCGTTTTAGTTGTTTCGAAAACAGTTTACTTTATCTGGCATCCTGCCGTGGGGGTTACCCCATAGTTTTAAAAACGTGACCAGTTCGTTCCCAGTTACTCCGGCACTCCGGCCGTGGGGGCTACCCCATGTAGTTATCAGGCATTTCGGCCGTGGGGGCTACCCCATGTACATCATCTGGCTCTCCAGCCGTGGGGGCTACCCCATGTGTATACTAGACTCGTTACCGTATCGATTGCTGACTGTAGTCATGTTTATGTGCCCTGAAAACATCAATGTCTATCATCATTGACGTGCCCCAGATCCATTAGTTCACGCCCGTCCTCTGCGGCACGGTGTGAGGCTTGTCAGACCTAAATAGCGCTATCTAACTAATGACCCGCTCGCCATTGGCCCGGCGATTAGTCGATACAAAAAGGAGGGACTTCGTGATAGAGTTTTAGTCTAGTACGTTTATCCGTCCATCCGGACGAGGAATCACATTCCTGAACCACTGACGTCCTGCCCAAGGAGGACGAGGAACCCACGTTCCTTAACCCAGTTCCCAACCCAGGGAATCCCATGCTTTGTAGAGGGTGTGAACTCACCTCGGTTTGCTCGGCAGTTAATCACAGAAAGTCAATCAAGTCGCAAGTAGTCAATAACGTCCTATCACGGTTATCACGTATAATCAGATTCGAACCAAGTAGTGCACAAATGTTCAACACGTATGGCAGACACGTTTAATCAGTAGCAGTTCATAGGTAACAGTTAATCACATGTTCAAAGTCCAAACAGTTGGGCTCGTGATAACAGGCCCAAATAACTCATCAACAGTAGCACAGAAGTTCATAAGTCCGGCCCACTAACTAAGGCCCAAAGTGTGGTCTCGAGTCGCAACCGGACTCGCAAGCATGGTCTCGAGTCATGCTGTGTGTTGATCATGGATGGTTGCGAGTCGCAACCGGTGTCGCAACCGTAGTCTCGGTTCATCATGCTAAGGTCTCGAGTCGCAACGGGACTCGTAACCTGTGGTTTCGGCTTGTCCTGCTATGGTTGCGAGTCGCAACCGCGTGGTCTCGAGTCATCACGCTGTGGTTGCGAGTCGCAACTGCGTGATTGCGAGTCGGTAGCAGTCGTTTTCAAGTTCACGTGTTGATGCAGATGTAGTCAGATTAGTGGTACAATATAATCAGGCCCAAATCCGGAAATAACCAATAGCATTCCACTAACAGTTTTCCTAATCAGGTTATTGGTCAAAGATGGATCAAAATCACAAGGGTTTTCAATCTTCAACTATCATTCAAAGTGTTCTTCACATATTCAAACATGTGTTCATCAAGTTCATAACATATTAATCACTTATTCAACCAACACTATGAACAACAATCAAAATACAATTTACTATCATGCATCCTATATGACAAACATGTTCATTAGCCGATTTGTTTAGTATAAACACCCAACTTTTCGGATCCAAATCCAAGTGCAACCAATATCATCATTCACCTTTTAACATACAATGAACCCATTTTTACATTAAGCATTTATGCATAGTTCCACACATAACAAGAACATTCATGAACCGATTTCTTTTCAAAACATCATGCATAACTAAGTTAACTACCATATTATCACATAATCTCCTCATACAAACATAACATGAACATACTAACACTAAGCATTCAACCATAATCTTTAAAAACACTAACCGGTTAATGGGTTTCGAGGGTGTGTGTAAAGCTTCCAACCGGGTGTGTGTGTGTGAGCCGATCCAAGTCCAAAGATCCAAGAATGATGAAGTGTTTGTGTTCTTAGGTTTAGAGAGAGAAGTAGGAGGGTGTGTGTGTGTTCTAATGTTCAACAAATGGTAAAAACTAACTAAGGTGGTGTATATATAGTCAAGTTCCAAGTGTGCACCCTTAGTGGGTTTCGAGTGGGGGTTCACGGCCCAAAGGCCCAACCGGCCACTAGGTTCTCGGCCCAAGTCCACTCGAGACCTCATGGTCTCGAGTCGGGTTCTTTGTTCTCGGGTTGGGTTCTCGGTTCACATAAAACACGTACACATATATATACAAATGCACACATAACAAAGCACTTATCACATAAAAAGGTTCACGTTATCATTTTAACTAGTCACATAACGTACAAGCAAGTTACAACGAAAGGTTCTAGATTTCGAGTTGTCACATCATCCCCAAGTTGAAAGAAATTTCGTCCCGAAATTTGATGGCACTCACTGAGGAAGCTAGTTAGGTTGCAAGGTTTTCCCGGTTTTCCTGGGGTGTCACATCCACCCCCCGTTGATCTGGAATTTCGTCCCGAAATTCCGTAGCTTCAGCCTCAGTAGCGTTTGTACTGTTCTCAAACAGTTGGGGATACTTTTGTTTCATCCGATCTTCGCGCTCCCAGGTAAACTCTGGGCCGCGACGTGAGTTCCAACGAACTCGTACAAGAGGTATTCTAGTGCTCTTGAGGACCTTAACATCCCGGTCCGTGATCTCGACAGGTTCTTCGACGAATTTCAACTGTTCGTCGATCGTAAGTTCCTTCAGAGGAACTACGTGCGTCTCATCTGACAGACACTTCTTCAGATTCGACACATGGAAAACGTTGTGAACTGCACCGAGTTCTGCTGGTAATTTCAGTCTGTAGGCCACCTTGCCTATTTTCTCAAGAATTTCAAAAGGTCCAACGTACCGTGGGTTGAGTTTGCCGCGTTTACCAAAACGAACCACACCCTTCCAGGGTGAGACTTTGAGTAATACCCGCTCCCCAACCTGGAGCTCAAGTGGTTTCCTGCCCTTATCGGCGTAGGCCTTCTGACGGTCACGAGCCGCCGCCATGCGTTGTCGTATTTGAGCAATCCGCTCAGTAGTGTCTACCACATGTTCTGGACCAGTGATCTGACTATCCCCCACTTCTGCCCAACAGAGGGGTGACCGGCATTTACGTCCGTACAATGCCTCAAACGGAGCAGCTTTAATGCTGGTGTGGTAGCTGTTATTATACGAGAATTCCACGAGTGGCAGATGCCTTTCCCAGCTGTTGCCAAAGTCGATTACACAAGCGCGAAGCATGTCTTCTAATGTCTGAATAGTTCGCTCGGACTGCCCGTCCGTCTGTGGGTGATACGCTGTGCTCATATCTAAACGTGAGCCAAAAGACTTGTGCATTGCCTGCCACAGTTCCGAAGTAAAACGTGCATCTCGATCAGAGATAATAGAAGTGGGCACACCGTGCCTCGAAACAACTTCCTTGAGGTATATTTCCGCTAGAGTGGAGAATTTATCTGTTTCTTTGATTGCCAAGAAGTGTGCGGATTTTGTGAGTCGATCAACGATCACCCAGATAGTATCGTTCCCGCGCTGTGATCTAGGTAAGCCAGTAACGAAATCCATGGAAATTTGCTCCCATTTCCATTGTGGTATCTCTGGTTGCTGAAGTAGGCCTGAAGGTTTCTGATATTCTGTCTTGACTCGCGCACAAGTCAAACACTTGCTGACGTAGGTTGCTATGTGGGCCTTTATGCTAGGCCACCAATACGTAGTTTTAATATCGTGGTACATCTTGTCCGAACCAGGGTGTACCGAGTAGCGAGATTTGTGCGCTTCATCCATCACAAGTTCTCGTAAGTCGCCATAGAGTGGGACCCAAATGCGTCCTGTTACATAATAAGCACCGTCTTCCTTCTGTTCTAAGCGTTGCCTTGACCCGCGTAGAGCTTCAGCTCTAACGTTTTCTGGTTTCAGTGCTTCTATCTGAGCAGCTCGTATTTGCGAAGGTAGACTAGAATGTATCGTGAGTTGTAAAGCTCTTACGCGCTTAGGCGTAGTGTCCTTCCGACTCAGGGCGTCTGCCACAACATTGGCCTTGCCCGGGTGATACCTGATAGAGCACTCGTAGTCATTCAGCAGCTCGACCCATCGTCGCTGCCGCATATTCAGTTCCTTCTGTTTGAATATGTGTTCTAAACTTCTGTGGTCGGTGTAGATGGCGCACTTGGTTCCGTACAGGTAATGCCGCCATAACTTAAGTGCAAAAACAACAGCTCCCAGCTCTAAATCATGCGTAGTGTAGTTCTTCTCGTGAACTTTAAGTTGTCGTGAGGCGTAAGCTATGACTTTATCTCGTTGCATCAATACACAACCAAGACCTTGAATTGATGCATCACAGTAAACCACAAAATCTTCTGTGCCCTCTGGCAGTGAAAGGATAGGTGCACTACAAAGTCTATCCTTTAGATGCTGAAAAGCTAACTCTTGTGCATTTCCCCAATGATAAACAACGCCTTTCTGTGTTAACAACGTGAGGGGCTGCGCGATCTTAGAAAAATCCTTAATGAATCTCCTGTAATAACCTGCCAATCCCAAAAATTGGCGAATTTCCTTTGGTGTGCGAGGCGCAGGCCAGTTCTTAATAGATTCCACTTTGGATGGATCAACGTGAATCCCATCCTTGTTCACCACATGCCCTAGGAAATGGACTTCACGAAGCCAGAAGTCGCATTTCGAGAATTTTGCGTAAAGCTGTTCCTTCCGAAGGAGTTCCAAAATAAGTCGTAGATGTTGTTCGTGCTCTTCTTTGCTCTTAGAATAGATCAGGATGTCGTCGATGAAGACTATAACAAACTTGTCCAGATACGGTTTGCACACTCGATTCATCAAATCCATAAAAACTGCCGGTGCGTTCGTCAGCCCAAACGGCATGACCAGAAACTCATAGTGCCCATATCGAGTCCTAAAGGCCGTCTTAGAGACATCCCCTTCCCGAACTCTCAGCTGGTGATATCCCGATCTCAGATCGATCTTTGAATAGTAGCTCGACCCCTGCAACTGGTCGAACAAGTCGTCAATACGCGGTAGAGGATAACGATTCTTCACAGTCACTTTGTTGAGTTCGCGATAGTCGATACACATTCTGAAGGTACCATCCTTCTTCTTCACAAATAACACTGGAGCTCCCCAAGGCGATGAGCTAGGACGAATGAAACCCTTATCCAAGAGTTCTTGTAGTTGCGTGGAGAGTTCTTCCAACTCTGATGGCGCTAAACGATAAGGTGCACGGGCTACAGGCGCGGCTCCAGGAGCTAGATCAATCTGAAACTCGACTTGGCGATGGGGCGGAAGACCAGGTAATTCCTCAGGGAATACCTCAGGATAGTCGCGTACAACCGGAAAATCCTCTAGCTTCTTCTCCTTCTCTGTGGTATCAGTAACTAGAGCCAAAATCGCAGTGTGGCCCTTTCGTAAGCATTTCTGAGCCTTAAGAAGAGAGATGATGTTCTCAACAGCACTTCTCTTGTCGCCACGAATCATGAGAGGTTCACTACCTAAACCAGGAATACGAACGATCTTCTCGTTGCAAAGAATCTCTGCTCGGTGTTGGGATAACCAATCCATCCCAATGACAACGTCGAAACTACCCAAGACAATAGGAATAAGATCGATAGAGAAAGTCTGGTTAGCGAGAATAAGCTGGCAACCCTTGACTACGTGAGAGGCTTCCAAACTCTTACCATTAGCTAGCTCTACAGTGTGCTTGTCGCTCAGGGGTGTAGGAATACGCTTAAGCATCTTACTAACTTCTAGTGACACATAACTAGTATCGGCACCCGAATCAAATAAGACTGTAACATAAAAGTCGTCGAGAAGGAACTTACCCGTCACCACGTTGGGATCATTCCTTGCTTCACCTTGGCCAATCACGAACACACGTCCCCTAGCACCATTGTTGTTGTTCCCATTGTTACCATTCCCCTGATTATTGTTGTTGTTCTGGTTCAGTTGGGGACAATCCTTCTTGAAATGACCTTCAGCTCCACACTGAAAACACCCTTTGTTGTTACCCTGCTGCTGTCGCTGGTTCTGCTGAGGTTGCTGACGATTCTGATTGACGGGATATGCGCTCCTGCAATCTTTTGCAACATGACCAGGCTTGTTGCATCGATGACAGTTGCCCCTGGTGCATGGCCCACTGTGGTGTAGGCTACAACGATTGCACTTGGGGTGATTTCCTTTGTACCCACCATGACTTTGACCACCAGACGATTGCTGACTGGGGCTCTTGTGATCGTCCGTCTTTCTCTGCTGAGACTGAGTTTGCACCGAAGTTGAACCCCTGCTTGAAGTTCCATCCCATTTCCGTTTATCCCCACTAGAAGCACCAGAAGTAGTTGCAGCACCTATGCGCTTCGGTAACTTGTTCTGCTCCACCGCTTGGTCAGTGAGACGGTGAGCCAACTGTACAACCTGCTGGATAGTAGTCAAGTTCGCTGAAGTCACATGACTTTGGATCTCTGGCACCAAGCCCTTGAGATAGAGTTCAATTCGCTTGTAGGGAGGATCCACCATAGTAGGACACAACAAGGCAAGCTCATGCGATCTCTTAGTGTATGCCTCAATCTCCGACCCCGACATCTTGAGATTGTAGAACTCATCTTCCAGTTTGTGAATGTCGTCACGACTGCAGTATTCTTCCCTGATCATTTCCTTGAAAGTTTCCCATGGGGTGGCATTGGCAGCAACCAACCCTAACATCTGCACTTGAGCATTCCACCACGTGAGAGCCAAACCCTCGAGAGTACCAGTAGCATACTTCACCCTGCGCGCTTCAGGGCATTCACACATTTCGAACACAGACTCCAGTTTCTCAAACCAGTGTAGGAGACCTACTGCTCCCTCAGTTCCGCTAAAAGTAGTGGGTCGACAGTCCATAAAGGTCTTAAAAGTGCACACCGGTGCCTGAGCATACTGACCTAAGGTAGGTGAAAGAAAAGCCAGAGTTTAACACAAAGGTTGGTTCACGAGAGTAGGATCCAAATGATCCTAGAACAATTTCGGACTGCAGGATATACCTCCTGCGTGTGCAGCTGCGAGCGCTGCGGCAACTCGCTCGTTGATCAAAGCCGTCAACTGGGCTTGTGTCATGTTAACGCGTCCAGACATGGTTCTTCATAATAAAAGCAATACGTGTGAGAGAGGTTCGCGAAAGCACGATAGTAGGACAGAGTAAGTACGCATGTGTTCAAACAACAGTAGTTATACTAGTCAAGCATACCATGAGCAATGTACTACGCAACTAACAAGTAGGCCATATACATACATTATATTACCTAGAACGTCGAGCCTTGCATGAGGAGCGAAGTGTCGTTGTGGACCGTTGAGCACTAAACCGGTTATAGTCTGGTTTTAACAAAAACGTTTCTCCTTTATTAAAACCAAGTTCACTATAACCAATGGCTCTGATACCAATCTGTCACACCCCCAAAATCCCACCTGCGGAGTACTACCGCTTGGAGGCGTGACTGACCAGGATCCAGCCACCAATCATACTGAACAAGCATATAAGTAATTATAAAAGTTTAACCAATACGATTGGTGTTCCAAAACAAATAAGTTTAAGTTGTAAGCGGAAGCATAAGTTTAAAGTTGTAACATAAGTTCCAAAAGTTTCAAGTTTAACATAGTCTTGTAGCAATCCCTGTCCCACAACGATCCTCCTCCATGCAAGCTCCCACTGAGTACCTATGGTCCTGCGAAGCATGTAGTAACGAGTCAACAACTAGTTGAGTGAGTTCACGGGTGGGCGTTCGTTTTAGTTGTTTCGAAAACAGTTTACTTTATCTGGCATCCTGCCGTGGGGGTTACCCCATAGTTTTAAAAACGTGACCAGTTCGTTCCCAGTTACTCCGGCACTCCGGCCGTGGGGGCTACCCCATGTAGTTATCAGGCATTTCGGCCGTGGGGGCTACCCCATGTACATCATCTGGCTCTCCAGCCGTGGGGGCTACCCCATGTGTATACTAGACTCGTTACCGTATCGATTGCTGACTGTAGTCATGTTTATGTGCCCTGAAAACATCAATGTCTATCATCATTGACGTGCCCCAGATCCATTAGTTCACGCCCGTCCTCTGCGGCACGGTGTGAGGCTTGTCAGACCTAAATAGCGCTATCTAACTAATGACCCGCTCGCCATTGGCCCGGCGATTAGTCGATACAAAAAGGAGGGACTTCGTGATAGAGTTTTAGTCTAGTACGTTTATCCGTCCATCCGGACGAGGAATCACATTCCTGAACCACTGACGTCCTGCCCAAGGAGGACGAGGAACCCACGTTCCTTAACCCAGTTCCCAACCCAGGGAATCCCATGCTTTGTAGAGGGTGTGAACTCACCTCGGTTTGCTCGGCAGTTAATCACAGAAAGTCAATCAAGTCGCAAGTAGTCAATAACGTCCTATCACGGTTATCACGTATAATCAGATTCGAACCAAGTAGTGCACAAATGTTCAACACGTATGGCAGACACGTTTAATCAGTAGCAGTTCATAGGTAACAGTTAATCACATGTTCAAAGTCCAAACAGTTGGGCTCGTGATAACAGGCCCAAATAACTCATCAACAGTAGCACAGAAGTTCATAAGTCCGGCCCACTAACTAAGGCCCAAAGTGTGGTCTCGAGTCGCAACCGGACTCGCAAGCATGGTCTCGAGTCATGCTGTGTGTTGATCATGGATGGTTGCGAGTCGCAACCGGTGTCGCAACCGTAGTCTCGGTTCATCATGCTAAGGTCTCGAGTCGCAACGGGACTCGTAACCTGTGGTTTCGGCTTGTCCTGCTATGGTTGCGAGTCGCAACCGTGTGGTCTCGAGTCATCACGCTGTGGTTGCGAGTCGCAACTGCGTGATTGCGAGTCGGTAGCAGTCGTTTTCAAGTTCACGTGTTGATGCAGATGTAGTCAGATTAGTGGTACAATATAATCAGGCCCAAATCCGGAAATAACCAATAGCATTCCACTAACAGTTTTCCTAATCAGGTTATTGGTCAAAGATGGATCAAAATCACAAGGGTTTTCAATCTTCAACTATCATTCAAAGTGTTCTTCACATATTCAAACATGTGTTCATCAAGTTCATAACATATTAATCACTTATTCAACCAACACTATGAACAACAATCAAAATACAATTTACTATCATGCATCCTATATGACAAACATGTTCATTAGCCGATTTGTTTAGTATAAACACCCAACTTTTCGGATCCAAATCCAAGTGCAACCAATATCATCATTCACCTTTTAACATACAATGAACCCATTTTTACATTAAGCATTTATGCATAGTTCCACACATAACAAGAACATTCATGAACCGATTTCTTTTCAAAACATCATGCATAACTAAGTTAACTACCATATTATCACATAATCTCCTCATACAAACATAACATGAACATACTAACACTAAGCATTCAACCATAATCTTTAAAAACACTAACCGGTTAATGGGTTTCGAGGGTGTGTGTAAAGCTTCCAACCGGGTGTGTGTGTGTGAGCCGATCCAAGTCCAAAGATCCAAGAATGATGAAGTGTTTGTGTTCTTAGGTTTAGAGAGAGAAGTAGGAGGGTGTGTGTGTGTTCTAATGTTCAACAAATGGTAAAAACTAACTAAGGTGGTGTATATATAGTCAAGTTCCAAGTGTGCACCCTTAGTGGGTTTCGAGTGGGGGTTCACGGCCCAAAGGCCCAACCGGCCACTAGGTTCTCGGCCCAAGTCCACTCGAGACCTCATGGTCTCGAGTCGGGTTCTTTGTTCTCGGGTTGGGTTCTCGGTTCACATAAAACACGTACACATATATATACAAATGCACACATAACAAAGCACTTATCACATAAAAAGGTTCACGTTATCATTTTAACTAGTCACATAACGTACAAGCAAGTTACAACGAAAGGTTCTAGATTTCGAGTTGTCACAGAACCAGACACTTGTCACTCGAGCGGACCCAGTCACCATGTCACTCGAGCGGACCAGCTGACATGCCGTTCGAGCGGTCCAAACACATGTCGTTCGAGTGAACCTAACCTAATTGGACCAATGAGCGGACCTAACTATTACATGTTTTCTCGTTTTCCGTTCATTATACAATCAGTTCTATTCTAAGACTCGAACGAAGATGTAGTCGACAGACAACTGCACCAACAGACTCCCTCTTGAATGTTGACGAAATCTTCAGTGAGAGTCTTCAACATGACATTCTTGGATATAGCTCGATCTTCTTTAGGAATTCTGCCTGGATCTTTCTTTGGCTATAACTTTCATCAGACTTCCCCTATCACCCTGCTAGGATTGTCTGGGATTTGTTACCACCAATGAAATCATCTCCTGGCTTTTCTCTGTTCAGCTCATCATCTGTATACATCTCAAACACTCATAAGAATAGTTTCAGATTTAATCATTTTAAAGACTATGAAGATCAATATGTAGGTTTACATTCAACTTAGAATACAAGTTTAATGAACCATTTTGACGTGTTAATCTTCACATTTTCACTCACTCTCTCCCAAACCACAAGTTCAACATGTTTAGCACTTGAAATGTCGAAAATCAGTTCTTCACACTCTGTTGTCGAAAATCTTTTTGGAGTTTTCAATATACAAACAAAAATACACTATTTTTGAATTTTTGAATATAATGAAATACAGAAATGAAACACTATTTTTGAGAGATTGTGCAAGAGGATCATATCGGATTTTAAGACATATCACTAACACCGTTGATCTTGATTAATCAGCATATGTTCAAACAAATTACTTCTGATCGTCAGTATTGTTGTCCACTTAAACTTCTACACAAGTTTTCAACTAATTCAAGATACGTATTTAATATTTTAGAACTAAAACTTATTTGCGTGTCCCACCACTTGAATATACTCCCGTATCCAGATCCCAATATTCTAATTTACAGGCAAGTATACTACAATGATATCTGTATATAAATTAGGGGAAAAATGCGAGAACTGAGGGATCTCAGGTCAGAACTTCCGTTCAGCAAAGAGATATCAGCTTCGACTTAGCAGTGTGTCCCCTTTAGAGGATCTTTTCAGCTACAACAGATGATTATCAATTTTATTGTCTAATCAGCTGAGGGCTTTATGCTATGTTTCAAGCATTTTGCGGAAAGTATTAGCCAAGGACTAGGTCAGAACTACCGTTCAGCAGAAGTCCCGGAATAATACCCCAGACATCATTGAGTAGAAAAACCTAGTATATCAGAATAAGAAACCTTTCAAACGAGATTTCAGGGGTTACCTATATATCCAAGAGGTGTTCCCCACAAACTAAGCAAGTTTGAATTTAGGTTTATATCTCGAATACAATTTACTAACTGTGTGAAGTCTACTGATACATCATTAGTAAGATTTGTTTAAAAACATTTTTGACTTTACAAATTTCTAGCATGCTGTGATAGCCCACCGATGTACTATCATTTCCTCTTATAGCAACAAAACTCATTTTCAATTTTCAATTTTTAAAATTTTTCAAAATTTTATTACTCCCCCTAAAATCAAAATATGTTTCAATTCTGATTTTCCAAGGAAAAATTGAAAACAAACTATACAAGAAAATAAGACAACATTATGTGAATTACCTCAATTCACCATCCTCATGCAAAAACAATCAAAACTCCCCCTCACAACAAACTATTTTCCCATTATGATTTCAAAACACTTAAGTTTGTTTTAATCAAAATGGTTTTTCCGGAAAATATAAGTTTGTTTACCAAACAGTTTAGGTACGGGGTTACTCCATCATCTTGTTTTCTACACAAAAGTAGGAAAAACCAAGTACAAGTTAATGTCTTTGATTTACCATTTGCAGTTCAGAATCCTCTGTACCACTTGCAAAACATGAACTCGTCTAATACCGCTTGTAAGAAAAACACATACAAACCTTTTTACTGTTTGTATGATTGACATTACCAAATAGATTTTGAAAAAGATGCCGATTCATGATCCACAATACCATCTTGGGATCTCCGACAATTCCTGCAAAATCTCAAATACTGATTTAGAAAGATGCCGGTTCATGCTCCATGCTTACAAACCTGGGAGCTCCGTCAAGTCAGGTTTTTCATTTAAAAAGATCCACCCAAGCCCGACCAGCCTTGGGTGTTTTCGACAATTTTACCTCAACCAATGGCTCCTCTGGCTTTGACGAACCAGAATCATTGCCTGCAGATGGCTTGTCTGACTTTGATGAGTCAGATTCATCGCCTGAAGGTGGCTTGTCTGACTTCGGCACGTCAGATTCATCGCCGACCTTTTCCTTCTTCTTCTCCTCTTTTGTCCCCAGATTTGTATCTGATGAATTCTTTTTGCTTATCTTTACAGCTGAGGGAGTAGATTCATCAGAACTTTTATTCTTTTTGTCCCGTGGACCCGAGGACAAAATCTTCTCGAGATATTCTCTCGCTTTCCTTCTCTTTTTCTTCAGTCGGTCTTTCTGCCCCTGAGAAAGCTTTATCTTTGTTTCTTGAACTTTAGGTTCTTTGACCTTCTGTTCTTTGACATTTTGGCCCGATGCTTTCAATTCTTTGGGCTTGACAACGACTGGTTTCTTCTTTGCCATTTTCTGAGAATTGGCCCTCAAATTGTCATTAGATCTTCTTGGGCAATCTCTGGCAATGTGACCTTTGATATTGCAATTATAGCACCTCCTGGTCTCATAACTCCAATACTGGCAGTTAACAGCAATGTGTCCGTGATATCCGCAGCTGTAACACACTCTGTTATCGTACCAATCACCATTTTGAGTCCAAACACTCAGATCAAAGCATTGTTTGGCTTGGTGATATTCTTTTCTCAAATTTGTTGAATTTGGCTTTGAAGCACTATGGTCCAACCTGCACCACTTATTACCAACATTTTTTGAATTTTCATTTTTTACTTTTTGTAATTTTTCATTTTGATTGGATGATCGATCTGATGAGCTTTTATTATCTTTTTGAACAATTTTCTCATTTTTAATTTTTTGTTTCTGTTCCTCTTTCTTCTTCAAAGGTTTTTGCTTCGAGCATTCACCCTTTTCAGTCGATTGCAGAACAGTTTTCTGAAACTTTTCTTTTTTATCATCAGATTTTTTACCACAATTTTTAACTTTGACTTTGTCAAAGTTTGTGACAACGTCACTTATTGGAACAGAATTGATTGGTTTTGGACAGAGAAAATTCAAACTGTCTGATTTAGTCACAAAACCTATCAATTTCTTCTCAAGTTCATCAATTTTGTTCCTCGAATTCTCAGCTTCACTTTCAAGCTGAGATATTCTCCCAAAATGAGACTTGATTGTTTTCTCCTTATCATTCTTCAAATTTTCAAGAACAGATTTTTCATTCATCAAAACTTTTATCTGTTCCTGAAATTTTGATTCATTCGCTTTCAGATTCTTGTTTTCAAGCTTAATCCAGAAATCTAAATCTTCTGAAGATTTCTGTTTGCTTTCAAGCTCTTTTTCCAACTCTTTGATTTTCTTTTGAGCACATTCACATTCTTTTTCAAGTTCTATAATTTTATGAAGATGGGAATTTATCATTTTCTGTTTTTCAATGTTGTTTTTACTGAACACATTTCTCCCATCTTCAAGAATTTTCATTTGCTCTTCAAATTCTTGATTTTTCAATGTTAAACTGTTAAAATCATTTAACAGTTTGTCATTTTCTGCTTTTAGTTTCTCACAATTTTCATGTAACCAAAGAATCTGGTTTTCAGCAGTATGCTTCTCGTCTTTCAACTTTTTGACTTCAGATGCCAGACTTGCCATGTCTTTCACAAGTTTGTCATTATCAGTCTTGACATTATCGCATTTTGAGCACATTGTTTCATTCTCCACCGATTCTTCAGCTTTTGGAGCTTTTTCTTCCTTTGCTATGAATGTATCTGCACAAAAAATTTTAACGAAATCAAGAGGATTTCCATTATTATCAATATAACAACCTCGTTTGAAATCGTATTTCAGCACATATTTTGCCCTGACACATTTATCAACCCTTTTGTGCATCTCTTCAATCACATCTGAACTCAGATCTAGTATATTATTCTCCAAAACCTTGATCATTTCTTTCTTTTTCTTTCTGGTTTCAAGTTCATGAGCTTTAAGTTTGCTGATGAATTGATTTAGAGGTAATTTTGAAAAAATTGAGTCCGCCCTTAAACTTTTTAAACATTCACCCCATTCAATCGGTAATGCATCTGCAAACTTTTCTAATTTCTCAGCATTTGACGGATATATCTCATGATCTTTCAAATAATTCAGTAATACACCATATCGGTCTTTAAGATCTTCCAACGTTTCATCTTTCAGACACACAAAATATTTAAACCTTTTTGCCCATCCATCTTTGCTTATTTTTCTATAACCCTCATCTAGAAATCCGTGATGCCAGTCATTAAATCTTTCAAAATAATAGTTCTCTTGTTCATCAAACACCATCGCCATTTTTCACAAAATCCCGATACGTAGTTGTTGATAGATAAGCGAACCAGAATGACAGAAAAGCGGACCGGATTGTAACTCAGTCGAATAAGCGGACCGGATGGACAAATAAGCGGACCAGATTGCAACTTGGACACAAAAGCGGACCGGACAAGTCAAATAAGCGGACCGTCCGAATGAGCGAACCGGATGAATTCCTTTGGAGCGGATCGGTCGTATGAGCGGACCGGATGGGTCAGATAAGCGGACCGGTCGACCAAATAAGCGGACTAACCGTTCAAATAAGCGAACCGGACGAACCTCTATCCGACCAAATAAGCGAACCGCCAATCGGACATCATTTTTCTTTGAATTTTTGCCCCAAACTTTCAAGGGTTTGTCTCTGTAGTATTACGCACGATCTGTGAAAATTTGAGCGAATTCCGACCGTAAAATCTCGGTGTGATGAAGAAAGAAGGTGTAGAAGTAAGAAAAAGTGACGAAATCCGGCTATTTTCTGCAGAGAACCTCCTCCTGAGCTCTGATACCAATTGTAGGATCGTTTGCTGACCTAAACGAGTCGTTCAGAGGCTTTCTCCTTGGTTTCAGGTGCGGAATAACAAGAAACTAAGGTAGAAATAGCACACAAATCACTTTAACTACTTGTTTTATTGATTTTACACTGATTACACTTCAAATCACGCATCGGCAGCACTTCGGTACGATTTCAACACCCTGTCCTAACTGGATCGCTCATTGATCTATTTATAGACGTTTGGGTTCGCTTATTGGACAGGCCCAATAAGCGAACCAGACACTTGTCACTCGAGCGGACCCAGTCACCATGTCACTCGAGCGGACCAGCTGACATGCCGTTCGAGCGGTCAAAATACATGTCGTTCGACCGAACCTAACCTAATTGGACGAATGAGCGGACCTAACTATTACATGTTTTCTCATTTTCCGTTCATTATACAATCAGTTCTATTCTAAGACTCGAACGAAGATGTAGTCGACAGACAACTGCACCAACAGTAATGGGTCAAATCCCCACAGTTATAACAAGCACCCGGTGGGTATTGTGGTCGTGCAGCTTGACCCTGTTGCTGAGCAGGAGGCTGAGCAACTTGCTGAGCCGGGTTCTGAACTGCGCGATTTTGAGCAAACCGACAAACATCGGCAAGATGACCTGACTTCCCATAGTTAGTACAGAAACGACACTGATGTTGCGGCTGATGGTGATTGTGGCATCGATTGCACAAAGGTGCACTTCCTGAATAGGGCTTCTTTGCTGGAGGCTGTGCGGGTTGGTTGGGAGCTGCCTGGTTAACCTAAGCAGTGACCGCAAAATTTTGGGAAGCCTTACGCTTCCTTGACCCCTTGAGGAACCAGAATCCTTTCCCTTCTTGTTTTGACCTTTCTTGCTATCTTCCTTGTCAGACGACTGTTTCTTGCCCTTGTCACCCTTCCTGTGTAATTTATTCTTTCGAATCTACGACTCAGTCAGAGTCGCTGATAACTCGATTGCCTGACGGAGTGTGGTAGGGTTGCTACCAGTAATAATGTCTTGTACCGAGTCAGGTAGGCCGTCGATGTACCTTTCGATAGCCTTGTCGAGTGGGGCGACCATAGTCGGGAAAAGTAGACTCAACTCCTCAAACCTATCAGTATATGCCCTGTGCTCGCCACTATCTTGTTTCAAGTCATCAAACTCCTTCTCCAACGCTCGCTGCTCATGACGAGGACAAAACTCCCTCATCATAAGAGCTCTTAGTTCAGCCCATGTCTGAGCTAGAGCCACTTCTGCACCACGGTCTCTCATTAATCCATTCCACCATATAAGAGCCCTCTTTTGAAACACGCTCGAAGAAAACTCGACCTTGCGATTATCCGGACACTGAACGTGGCGAAAAGTATTCTCAATGCTCTCGAACCATTGAAGAAGCCCAGTTGCTCCCTCAGAACCACTAAACTTGAGTGGTTTAGCCGAGTTAAAATTCTTGAAATTGCATGTACCATTGTTGTTGTTGTTGGCCTAGTTCCATTGAGCAAAGAGATTTGGGAATTGAGCAGCCATCTGCTGCGCCATAATTTCTGCCAGCTCGGCAGTTGCTATCTGGTGTTCGCGTCGAGGAGGCATTCTAAAAGAGGAAAAACATGAAAGGAAACGAGTGAGATGATTGGATGAAGAGAATGAGATGAAGCAAAATCAACAAAAACAAAGATGGTGGTTACGCATCGCTAAGCAAACAAGCGACACGAAAGGTCTAGTCAAGGTAAGTGGGTCAAAAATAATGTATCGCGAAGACATGTTCGCCTATAAGTGAACACTCACCCCAAGAGTTCCCAGGTAAGAGTGACTGGTCCGATTATGTGGATTTGTACGAACACTCTAGCCTTAGACAGAAAACTCAGGGTACAGGCATTCACTCTTCCAGTTCGCACGTGTTCACACTATTAAAGCCCAAAACTTTGACGAGACTTTTGAAAATTCAAAAAGGTTCAAAACCGTATAACAGAGGGTTCAAAACCTAGTAATCAATCATCCTAGAACAAACGATTAATTTTTCAAAGCGGATTCGGAATCGAAGTTCCCGTTGTGGTTATCACCTAAGGATAGGTGAAGTGCATGTTTTAAAAATCTAAACACAAGATAACTTGTGTTAGGGTCCTAGAAAGTTATAGTCTAGGTCAAAGCATTACTAATAACCTAATTCCCTATAACCATTGGCTCTGATACCAACTCTTCTGTCACACCCCGGCCGCGTATAACATGCAACCGCGGCGGAAACGCCGGGGAGTGTTGGGACAGAATTAATTATTTCATAACCATGGAAATCAAAGTTACATTTTATTTATCAAACAAACGTGTTACATTGTCTTCAAACAGGAAATACAGAGTTCATAACATAATCAAACTAGTCTAACTTCATTTTTAGTCTCTAAGGCACAGGTCCGCCCTAGTGTCATGATCATCATCCTATGGAACAGCTCCTGAAAACACATGTGAAAGTAGGTACGTCAGCATAAAAATGCCTGTGAGATACATAGGTTTTGTGAAAATGGGATTCATGACTTGGGTTTTGAGAAAACGTTTAATAACAGTCAGTCATGAACCTTGTAATTTGTTTTTGGTTTGTAAATCGTATGAAAAACGATAAGATCAGATGATATGTATAAATAAGAGAATAATTTAAGGTTAAATGAATAACCTAGTAAAAATGAGTTTGTATAAGATAAGTTGTTTGTAAAAACAATGTCTTGTGAAGAATATGTTATTTGTGTAAAACGTAACATGTCTAAACTGAAATGATTTAAATAACGCTACGATATGTAATATTATACAAGCATTTATATATAGGAAGTACCAGCGGCGTATCCACCATGTTTGTATCATATTACATACGCCACGTTACTCAAACCATTTACCCAAACCAACCACCATGTAAATTGTTCATGTATAAATCAGTTGTCAAGTGTTATTGTGTAAACCATATCGTAATGTCTATGTTCAATGTAAACCACCAAATGTGTATATCAATGTCAAAATGTTTATGTTTAATGTAGATCATGTAATGTGTACCCAAAATATATCATGTATAGTAAGTGAAATGTATCAACTAAACCATATGTAAAATTCACAAAACAAGGTATTGAAGTAAAATATGGTTTAAATCAACGTTATGTTTTGTGGAACAATGCATGCTATACTGATACAAACATTTATGCGGTATTGTGAAAATGCATACATCCAAGCCTTGAGACTGTGGCGATAAACCCTTAAATAAATTAAAGGTTTATCTAAGTTATGTATATCGAATTCGGTCATTCCTTCCAATCCAAACAACCCAGGATTTCAGGAACGGGAGTTGTCAATTCCTATGGTACCACTACCTACTAACGAATGGCGTGATCAATGTTAATGAATGTATTGTTCCATGTTAAACAAACCAAATGTCATACCAAAATGTAGGCATGTGATGAATAATTATACTAAGTATGCACACAATGGGCATACACAGCATAAAATGTAGTGTAAAATGATGTACTAAGTACGCACACAATGGGCATACATAGAATAAAAGTCATGTAAATCAATGTACTAGCATGCTCAGTCAACATACATAGCAGAAATGTAATGTAAAACAATGTACTAAGTACGCACACAATGGGCATACATAGCATGAAGTGTAATGTAAAACAATGTACTAAGTACGCACACAATGGGCATACATAGCATGGAATGTAATGAAATCATGTACTATAATGTACTAATGAACATAGCAGATATATGATGTGGAAACATGGAAAGCATGAAAGTAACAAGTAGGCACATGTGTTTCACCCCAAAACAGTTTGGAAAACAGCAAATGTTGTCACACCCCGACCACGTAAAACATCAAATCGTGGCGGAAACGTCGGGGAGTGTTGTAACAGAATTATTGTTTCACAACCATGGCATTTAAAGTTATATTTTATTTATCAATAAAAGAGGTACATTGTCTTGAAATAACTGAAACATAGAGTACATAACATGTTTTAATTAGACTAGCTTCATTTTAAAGTCACTAAGGCCCAAGTCCACCCTAGCGTATCACGATCAAGCTATGCATTAGCTCCTGAAACACATGTGAAAATAAAGTACGTTAGCATAAAAATGCCAGTGAGTAACATAGGTTTTGTGAAAATAGGATTCATGACTTAGGTTTTAGAAAAGGGTTGTTTAACAAGGTCAGTCATGATCCTTGTAACATGTTTTGTTTTATAAATCATTTGAAAAGCGATGATAAAGTAGATGATATGTGAAAAAGTAATGTAAGGTTAAATGAATAACTAAGTAAAATGAGTTTGTATATATATTTATCGAACAGTGTTGTAAAACAATGTCTTATGAAAAATGTGTTATTTGTAAGAAAAATGATTAAGTCCAAGTTGAATGACTTAAATAAACCACCCAATGAAAGTTGCCCATGTCTAAACCATTTGCCCAATGTTATTGTGAAAACCATGTCAAAATGTATATATATCAATATCAACATTGTCTATGTCAAATATCAATCATGTAATGTGTAATCAAAATGTCAATGTATGGTTAGTGAAATATGTATCAACTAAACCATAGGAAAAATGCACAAAACAGTGTATTGAAGTAAAACATGGTTTAAATCAACGCTATGTTTTGTGGAAAATGCATGCTATAATGAATACAAACATTTATGCGGTATTGTGAAAATGCATACATTCAAGCCTTGCAACTGTGGTGATAAACCCGTTAAACAAATTAAAGGTCTATCTGTCTAAATGTTTTAATCGAATTCGGTCATTCCTTCCAATCCAAACATACCCAGGATTTCAGGAACGGGAGTTGTCAATTCCTATGGTACCATTACCTACTAACGAGCGGCGTGATCAATGTTAATGAATGTATATTGTCCCACTTAAACAAACCAAATGTCATACCCAAAATGTAAGCATGAAAATGTCATGTAAAACAAATGCACTAAGTATGATGAACATACATAGCGTGAAAATGTCATGTAGAACAAATGCACTAAGTATGATGAACATACATAGCGTGAAAATGTCATGTAAAATAAATGTACTAAGTATTCGCTAAACGAACATACGTAGCATAAAATGTCATGTAAATCGAAGTATTTAATGAACATAGCAAGTGTATGATGAGAAAACATGAAAGCACGAAAGTAACAAGTAGGCACATGTGTTTCACCCCAAAATGTTTGAAAAACAGTAAAAGAGGGGACTATGTACTCACTTGAGATTGCTTAGAAGTCGTAGAACAACCACCAAGCAATGCTAGAAGATCACGGAATCAAACAGCACCTATAAAGGCACCTACATTAATAAACGGACCTATCGGAGGAACGGGTAGTATGAGGGTTCGTAAACCAAATAAGTGTGGGAACTTATGTAATATGGTTTGACAAAGCCTTCATACCAAAACGAAACCTAACCTAAGTGCTTTTGACCCGTTACGACCCGCTTAGGTAGCTTATGCTACTTTAACGCGTCGTTTGCGTAAAACGCGCTTGAAACGCCTAACTAGCCCTATGACAAGCAAGATATGCCTTAACACACTTAATATTGTTGCTAAATCAGTTTAGGTGTCAAAATTTATGTTACATAAGTTTAAAATGAATTTTAGTGTAAAAAGGGCATTTTGGTAATTTACCTAAAGCATAAGAACCACTTGTCATACAACTACTCAAATGGCGTGACCATAAGGTATAACCTTGAAAGCTTATTCCCTATACACTATGGTCACCTAATGTGTTTGGTCGGATCCTAATGATCGACCAAATGGGTCGGGTTCGTAAGTATAAGCGATTGATTAGATCGCTTACCCTTACGACCCTAAACAAGCACAAAACTAAAAGCGACGAGCTAAACATGCTAGAACATGTTTAGAAAACAGGTTTTGGTATTAAAACAAACGGTTTTAATACCCTAAAGTAGTTTGGTTACAAAATGCGCAAGAAAACGCATTTTGACCGAAACTACGGCTCGTCACTAAGCCTAGATAACGTGGTAATCAGTAGGTATAGTCGCTAGGGACTATAACCAACGTGATTACGCTCACGTTATGAAGTTCAAACGAACTTCGCATTGACCATAAACTGGTCAATGCAGAAAGTCAAACAAAGTTTGACTTTCGGACTCGAAAAGCAATAAAAGAACGAAAGAATACTTACAACGGGTCCCCGCAAGATTGAATTCCGAGTACTCTCAGGTATGAAGTGTCAAAGCACCCCAACTTAGAGAGCAACCTCAGAATTCAAGTGTGAGGGAAATGGGCAAGGCATGGAGGGGTATATATAGGATTTGGTGAACCGTTAAGATCGTTCTTCGCAAAGCGTGCTTCGATCTTTGCCATCCATGTGTACCCATAGTTTTTAAAAACCATTTGAGCCCATTATTTCAGTCCCCTGATTCGAAAATACCATTTGCAATGGGTTTTTGAGTGCATAACAGCTGTTAGCAGCTGTTAAAACTGTTTTTGCAGTTCTGGGGACCTCACGCGGCCCGCCTAAGGATTGCATGAATGTTCACGCGGGCCGCCTGGGCAAAGTTTGACAGATTTGTCAGTTTTGGTCCCTGCAGCTTAGAAACATGCGTTTCGGCCCATTTTTGACACGTTTAAGCCCCGTTAACCTCATTTCAAAGCTCTAAAATGAAGTTAAAGTATAGGGACTCAAAACATGCTCAAAAATATCTCGGATGTCGGTCCGTTTGGTCGTACGATCGCGATGTTCGCTTAATTACGACGGAATGCGCATAAGCGCGAAAAACGATCCAAAATGCGCGACGAATGGATTTTTCTCATGCCAAACATTAAAACATAATATTTTAATGCTTACATAAATTTTTGGATGTCCGGAAGTAATCAGAACGTAAGATATGCGCGAAAGTGCAAACTTATGCACTTTTTGACACTTTTAGTCCCTGAATGAGCATAAAGTTCATTTTAGCACACCGAACCCCTCAAAGCCTATTTCTAAGCTATGTAAAGGATATTTAGGGTGTGTTTGACTTATGATCATGTTCCGGAATGTTCGTTACAGTTCAAATCGGCATACTTTCGCAGTTTGTCAATTTTAGTCCCTGTAAGCGAATTAACTGAATTTTGCCATACCAAAGCCTTCGAAACTTATTTCTAAGTTATGTAAAGGTTATTTAAGGTATGTTAAGCATAAATTGATGTTCCGGAGTATTTGTTGCATATAACTGATTACGTTTTCGTAGCAGTTTGCATATAATTCTCCAGGAAGCGATATAGAGTTTGAAATCGAATAAAGCCAAAACATGAAAAACATCAAACATGAATAAACAAACATTGGGATCAAATAAATTTATTTCATTGATAACCGAACTGTTTACAATGATTACAAGCACAAATGTCACAGTCTCCCCTACTTGTGGGAATTTCGTCCCGAAATTCGTTTAGAGGAAACTCGTGGGAATAGATGTGGATACTTCGCCTTCATTTGATCTTCACGTTCCCAAGTAAACTCAGGTCCACGTTTAGATTCCCAGCGAACTTTAACCAATGGAATGCGCTTGCGTTTAAGCCATTTGACTTCACGATCCATAATTTCCACAGGTTTCTCAACAAAGTGTAGTGTTTTATCAATACGAATTTCGTCAAGTGGTATGTGGAGGTTCTTATCAGCTAAGCACCTTTTGAGGTTGGATACGTGGAAAGTTGGATGAACATTTCCAAGTTCAGGAGGCAATTGAAGTCTGTAGGCTACCTTACCGATTCTTTCAACGATCTGGAATGGTCCAACGTATCTAGGTGCAAGTTTTCCTTTCTTTCCAAATCTGATCACACCTTTCCAAGGTGAGACCTTAAGTAATACTCGATCACCGACTTGAAAATCCAAGGGCTTGCGTTTTAGGTCCGCGTAACTCTTTTGACGGCTTCGAGCTGCCTGTAAGTTATCACGAACTTTCTTAACCTTGTCAGTTGTCTCCAGAATGAGGTCAGGTCCAGTAATCTGAGCCTCACCTATCTCATTCCAGCAGACTGGTGAACGACATTTTCGACCATAGAGAGCCTCGAAAGGAGCCATGTTGATGCTGGAGTGATAACTGTTGTTGTAGGAGAATTCAATCAATGGAAGATGTGAATCCCAACTACCACCGAAGTCGATCACACAAACTCTAAGCATATCCTCCAAAGTCTGGATTGTTCTTTCAGTTTGGCCATCAGTTTGTGGATGATAGGCTGTGCTCAGATTGAGTTGGGTCCCCATAGCAGATTGCATGGTTCTCCAAAATCGAGAAGAGAAACGAGCATCCCTGTCCGAAATAATGTTCAAAGGAACACCATGTCGAGATACAATTTCATCCACGTAGATTTTAGCCAAATCATCAGCAGAAAAATCCTCACGGATTGGCAAGAAATGCGTTGATTTAGTAAGACGGTCCACAATTACCCAGATGGCATCGTGACCTTTCTTAGTGCGCGGAAGTTTAGTAATGAGATCCATAGCGATGTTTTCCCATTTCCAAACTGGAATCTCTGGTTGCTCCAAAAGACCATAAGGATGCTGGTGTTCGGCTTTAACCTTAAGACAAGTAAGGCATTTTGAAACGTATAAGGCAATGTCTTTCTTCATACCAGGCCACCAATACTGAGTACGAAGATCCTTATACATTTTGTCTGAGCCAGGATGGATAGAATAACGAGATTTATGGGCCTCATCCATAAGCAAAGTACGAAGATCATCTTGGCTTGGGACCCACAAACGGTCCATGAAATAATACGACCCATCTTCCTTTAGAACAAGATCAGGCTTAATGTGATAGGGTAATTCCTTACCCATCAAGTCTTGTGAAACACAAACATGCTGAGCCTGAGAAATGCGGGCTTGAATATCGGATCGAGCTTGGATAGCAGTTTGATCACGAATACAATGAAGCATAGTACGTTCCTTACGACTTAATGCGTCAGCCACGACATTCGCTTTACCAGGATGGTAGCGAATTTCGCAATCATAGTCGTTTAGGAGTTTGACCCAACGTCTTTGCCTCATGTTGAGTTCTTTTTGATTAAAGATGTGCTGGAGACTTTTGTGGTCAGTGAAAACCATGCATTTTGTACCGTACAAATAGTGTCTCCATATTTTGAGAGCAAAGACAACTGCACCCAACTCGAGATCATGAGTGGTGTAGTTTCTCTCATGTACCTTCAATTGTCTAGATGCGTAGGCTAAGACTTTGTTCCTTTGCATTAGAACACAGCCAAGACCCAATTTCGATGCATCACAGTAGACAACAAAATCATCGTTGCCCTCAGGCAGAGTTAGAATAGGTGCATCACAAAGCTTCTGCTTCAAGGTCTGAAACGCTTCTTCTTGCTTAGAACCCCATTCAAAGGGTTTGTTTTTCTGAGTTAGAGCAGTTAGGGGAACTGCAATCTTCGAGAAGTTTTTAATGAAGCGGCGGTAGTAACCCGCAAGACCAAGAAAAGAACGAACCTCAGTAGGAGTAGTTGGCGTATCCCAATCCTTAATCGCACTGATCTTGGAGGGATCTACATGAATTCCTTGTTCGTTGACAATATGTCCCAAAAATTGAACTTCCTTAAGCCAAAATTCGCACTTGGAGAATTTGGCAAAAAGTTGTTCTTTCTTTAGGAGTTCAAGAGTAAGACGAAGATGTTGCTCGTGATCAGCTCGCGTCTTAGAATAAATCAAGATATCATCAATGAAAACGATGATGAACTTATCTAAATAAGGCTTGCAGACCCTATTCATCAAGTCCATGAAAACAGCAGGAGCATTGGTCAAACCGAATGGCATGACTGTGAACTCATAATGCCCATATCGAGTGCGGAATGCTGTTTTGGGAATATCCTCTTCATGCACACGAAGTTGATGATACCCAGAACGAAGATCAATCTTCGAAAAGCAAGTAGCACCCTGTAATTGGTCAAAGAGATCATCAATGCGAGGTAGGGGATATCGATTCTTGATGGTAAGCTTATTCAGCTCACGATAATCGATACACATTCTGAAGGATCCATCCTTCTTCTTGACAAAGAGAACGGGAGCACCCCAAGGAGAAAAGCTAGGGCGGATAAAACCTTTGTCAGAAAGCTCCTGAAGCTGCTTAGATAGCTCTTGCATCTCAGATGGTGCAAGGCGATACGGAGCTTTGGCAATAGGATTTGCACCAGGTACAAGATCGATATGGAACTCGACTTGGCGTGTTGGGGGTAGACCAGGCAATTCTTCAGGAAACAGCTCCTGATAATCCCGAACAACAGGGATATCTTGAATAGGCTTACCTTGGTCTTTATCTGCTGTAACATGTGCCAAGAAGGCCACATAGTTCTTTCGCAGATACTTCCGAGCTTGAGAACAAGACATAAGCTTGAGGCTACTAACAGGTTTCTCACCACGAACCTGTAGGATCTCACCTGACGGGAGCGGCACACGAACGATCTTCTCGAAACAAACTACCTCTGCGCGATGCTTGGCTAACCAATCCATACCCACAATAATGTCGAAACTTCCAAGACGCATAGGCGTGAGGTCAATAGGAAAAAGATGGTTGCTAAGGTTTAATTGGCAGTTGCGAAGAATGGAATTAAGAACAATGGGTTCACCATTCGCAACTTCAACAGTCAAAGGTTTACCTAGTTTTGTTCTAGACACGCGAAGCAATGGTTCGAAAGATAAAGACACAAAACTTTTATCGGCCCCTGAATCAAAAAGAACAGACGCAGGTTGATTATTAACTAAGAACGTACCGTTCACCACTTCGTTGTCTGCCTGCGCCTCAACAGCATTCATATTGAAAGCTCGTCCACGAGCCTGAGCCTGAACTGGATTTGCATTAACCAGCCTTGGACACTGGTTTCGATAATGAGTCAGGTCTCCGCAATTAAAGCATGAGCCGGGAGGGTAGTGAGGTCGTGCAGCTTGCTGTTGAACAGGTGGTTGAGCTACCTGATTTCGAGCAAAACGACAAACTTCTGCAAGATGACCCGACTTCCACAGTTGGTACAGAAACGACACGGGAGTTGTTGCTGATGATGACTATTGCACCTATTGCACAAAGGTGCATTCCCTTCATACCGTTTCTTCGCGGGAGGCTGCGCTGGCTGATTGGGTGCTGCCTGGTTCTGTTGGGCAGTGATTGCAAAATTTTGGGAAGCCTTTCGCTTCCTAGAGCCCCTTGATGAGCCAGAATCCTTCCCTTTCTTACCTTTCTTGCTATCCCCTTTGTCAGAATCCTGCTTCTTACCCTTGTCACCCTTCCTATGCAATTTCCCCTTTCTGACCTGCGATTCTGTTAATGTCGCAGCTAACTCAATGGCCTGACGGACAGTGGTAGGTTTACTCCATAACAATGTCTTGCACAGAATCAGGTAGACCATCGATGTATCTTTCGATAGCTTTGTCAAGTGGGGTGACCATTGTTGGGCATAGCAAACTCAACTCTTCATATCTATCAGTATCGC